>NC_091989.1:22355580-22510580 GCF_044704955.1 Pristiophorus japonicus | reverse complement strand
TAAATGTCCTAGGCACTTCATGGGAGCATTATCACAATTTGACACCAAGCTGCATAAGGTGATGTCAAATAGGTAGGTTTTAAGGAACGTCTTAAAAGGAGGAGAGAGAGAGAGAGGCAGGAAGATTTAGGGAGGGATTTCCAGAGTTTATAGCTTAGGCAACCAATGGTGGAGCAATTAAAATTTTGCGTGTGCAAGAGGCCAGAACTGGAGGAGCGTAGAGATCTCAGAGGGTTGTGGGGCTGGAGGAGGTTACAATGATAGGGAGGGACGAGGCCATAGAGGGATTTGCAAACAAGGACTGCTAGTAACCTTCTGGTTCTCGGAATTTCACTCATAACAAAGGCTGGCTTTAAACCACTGCAAAGGTTGTGTCAACTACAGGAGACACAACCTTTATAAAGGTAAATGTAGTAACATTTGGAGACGTCAGATGCACACTCACACACGCAGACACACAAACACACACATGGACACACAAACACATGACGCACAAATGCAGACACACACACACAACACAGACACACACACACACGCAGACACACACACAAACGCAGACAGACACACACGCAGACACAAACACACACAAACATTAACGCACACACAAACACACACACACATTAACACACACACACACAAACGTAGACACACACACACACACACTAACGCACACACAAACGCACACACACATTAACACACACACACAAACGCAAACACACACACACACACAAATGCACACACACAAATGCACACACACAAACGCAGACACACATTAACGCAGACACACACACAAACGCAGACACACATTAACGCAGACACACACACACACACAAACGCAGACACACATTAACGCAGATACACAAACTGACGCAGACACACAAACAAGCACATGGTTGCACAAACAGAGACACAGCAAGACACAGACGAGGAAACAGGAAAAGACACGTACAGAGAAAATGAGAGACGCACAGACAGTGGGGAAGAGAAACATACACATACAGAGACAGAGGCATGCAGAGACAGACAAGAGAGAGACACAGTCCATTCACTGAAAGCCAAGAGAAGGAAGTTAGGGGAGAAGGAGACACTTTCATGCTGGGTGAGGATGGGCAGAAGAGTTAAACTGGGAATAAGATTCAACCGGTAGCCACTTTCAACTTGGCAGCAAACAGCTCTGGAAAGAAGAGCATGATGGGCTTGATTGGGTTAAACATAATAATGGTGGTGAGTAAAGAAGGCAGGCTAGGGAACGTCTACAAATTCCTTACACTTACTTCATGTTTCATCTGGACTGTTGGATTCCTACATTATATTGTTTTTCGGTTCCTAATAACCCAGCATTGAATGATAAAGAAAAAATAACTGGAATTATTATGCTTTGAAAACAACTGTACACTCAGGCAGAGCATTCGTCTGCCCCTGAGCTAGGCTACATCGGTCGTTCCCTAATTCCAACACGTGCAGGATCACCAGATAGGGTGCGTTCAGATCCTTAGCTTAGTGAAGAAAGATTTAAACAGTGCCTATCACAACCTTCGGGCATCACAAAGTCACTTGGTCAATGAAGCACTTTTGAAGTGTAGTCACTCTGGAGCCTTGCATACCCTCACCTCATCACATACTCTCACCCCTCACATACCCTCACCCCTCACACACTCACCCCTCACACACTCTCACCTCATCACACACTCTCACCCCTCACATACTCTCACCCCTCACATACTCACTCCCCCCACACACTCTCCCTCCTCACATACCCTCACCCCCCTCACATACTCACCCCCCTCACATACTCACCCCCTCACCCCTCACATACCCTCCCCCTCACACACTCTCACCCCTCACATACCCTCACCCCTCACATACTCACCTCCTCACATACTCTCCCCCTCACACAGTCTCACCCCTCACATGCTCACCCCCTCACACACTCTCCCCCTCACACTCCCTCACCCCTCACATACCCTCACAAACTCACCCCCTTCACATACTCACCCCTCCCTCTAATACTCTTAGCCCCACACATACTCTGACCCTTGTAAAATATGTCACTCTCTTTCACACTATATAATGTGACAAATTCGCTCTCCTGCAGATAATCTCTGCATTTATGGACTGTCCTTGGGAATATCATTGAGGTTGTATAAAGCAGAGGTTCTCAACCATTTTGCTTCTGAGGCCCCTCTGCTGTGTTATAAAAATTCCATAGACCCCCTGTAACACAACACAAGTATTTTTTCTGTATAAAAATTAGTTATATAATTAAACATATATATTTATTATTATTTTTGTTTTACTTACTTGTTGCTGGTGCTGAGCAACAATGGTGCATTCTAAAATGACTAATATTCAGTGCAAAATTGGACAGACTGCAGAGAAAGTTCTGCAGCTAACCAATCATGACTGTAACTATTGAAAGAGCGTCCAGTGCATCAGCACAGTGATAAACACCACAAACATTAAAGTAAAGGAAGACACGAGGTTATGGGGCTAAGTGAGATAGTTTTGTATTACTTTGGCAACGAGACAACACAGATACGATGGGCAGAACGACCTCCTTCTGTGCTATGAGCTCACTTGTAAATGAATTACAGCGCGAGCCGTTCTAGGAGGGCGACGCCTTCGAGGAAGGCGACTGGGTGACGTTACCAAAACCCAGGTTGCCTATTGGAGCGTGGGCAGAAATTTCAGCACGGCCTAGGTACAGCAGAGGTGCGGTGAATGACTGGGGCAGAGGAACGGAGAGAGATTGGGGCGCACAAGTAACGTGATAGGGGCCCAGGAGTGGCATGAGTTCGGGGCTCAGAAGAGGCGAGGGCCCAGGGGCAGCATGGGCCAGCCCACACTGCGATATGTGTGTGCACTAGGTCCGTGCAGCGAAGCTGGTTTCCAGTCGTCTTGGTTAACCCTTGCCACTGGACCAAGACCTAGCTCTGTCAAGCCCGTGTGATGGCTGGTGTGCAACAGCCACCACACGTTCAAAAAATCCACGCACAGGCATCTTCCACCCTTCAATATGCAGTTCGGAACCTGAAATATCAGGTCCTCATCAAAACATCCCTTTTTGGTGTGGAAGCAAGTCATCCTCGATACGAGGGACTGCCTAAGAAGAAATGAAAGGGCAGACGTGCTGATTTACATTGCACATCAGGAGGGTTTTCTCGGGAACAAGGCATCAGCACTCCCGTTCAACTGAGCAAAAACCCTCTGTAATGTATGCACCTGTGAGTCACGTGATGTTCACGAGACTCAATCCCCAGTCAGTTGGGTCTAGGTCATCCACGATGAGGTATGCAGTTGTGAGCTTAGTGGATGAACTGCTAATGTGTGGTGTGATTGTTAAACCTTTGTCAGTAAACCAACTAGTTCTTAATAGCAATGTGTTGCTACGAATTCTTAAGCAAAGAACCCATGAAGCAAATACATTACACTCTCCGTCCAATTGTGTTCTCGAAGGAAGCAAGAAATCATCCTTCGCATTCACCACATTTCAGCGTCCTCGGAAATCCGCCACCATTCACTGAATTCATTGAAGTTTGGGGGGTAACAAGTTAAAAACTCTTCCATTGTATTTTACATCCAACGTGCTTCCTTGTTAAAAACAAATCTAAATTTATCTCACTGCTGTCCACTTGAAATAGAAAAAAAAAAACAAGTGCTTTGGTTGACCGGGAACTGCAGGAAATACTGTGAAACAAGTTCCAATAAAAGTAGCTCAGTATCAGGGCACAGCTCATGAGTGCCCATAAAAACGTCCCATAAACAGCTTCCGAACCTCAGTGAACTTCAGGATTCACTCACCTCTAAATCAAAGTTATACACATGAACTGCTCCCGGCACGTCATCCATATGGGCGCTTTATAAAATCAGAATAGATCGCAACACATTTTCTTTAAATTCGCTCATCCCGAACTGCCCTTGAGAGGGTGGTGGGGAGCCATCATATCAGGGGGCAGTTAAGAGTCAGCGACATTGCTGTGGGTCTGGAGTCACAAATCGGCCAGACCAGGTAAGGACAGCAGATTTCCTTCCCTAAAGGACATTATTGAACCCGATGGATTTTTACAACAATCCAATAGTTTCATGGTCACCATTCCAGATGAACTGAATTTAAATTCCCCAGCTGCCATTTGAACTTACACCTCCCAATAATTAGTCCAGTCCTCGGGATTACTAGTCCAGTAACATAACCACTATGCTACCGTACCTCATGGGATCTTTTACATTCACCTGAGAGGGCAGACAGTGTCTTGGTTTAATATCTGTCCTGATCTGAAAGACAGCACCTCTGGCAGTACTGCACTGGAGTGTCAGCTCAAGTCTCTGGAGTGGGGCTTGAACCCACAACCTTCTGATTCAGAGACAAGGGTGCCAGCCACTAAACCACTGCTGTCACCTGTCAGAGTGAGAGATCCTGGTACTCCATGATCCACGATCGGATCAGCCATGATCGTATTAAATGGCGGAGCAGGCTCGAGAGGCCGTATGGCCTACTCCTGCTCCTATTTCTTATGTTCTTATGGTACTGCCTGTGGTTATTCGTCCATTAATACACTAAAATCCAAACTGAAACAGAGCAGGCATCTTGGGCAGGGGGCAGCAGCAAGGCAGGCGGTATTTTGCCACGGCCTCTGATGGTAGTGCCGAGCCAGTCCCCAGGGTTGGTGCAATTATCAGCAATGGCGTACAATTGACACCAAGGGGTGAGCCATGGGAAGGCTCGATCAGGGTCACTCCTGCAGACCCCCAAGGACCTTCCTCGACCATTGCAGAAGGTTACGGCAGTAAAGTAACAGTTCCCAGGAAGGGCCGAAGTACCACACACACCAGTTCGAGAAGACACAATAACTGGATTACCCCTTTAGCCCTGATAACACTGCCCCATGTACAGAATAAGGAGTACATTCCCCCAATAACACTGCCCCATGTACAGAATAAGGAGTATATTCCCCCAATACCCCCAGTAACACTGCCCCATGTACAGAATAACGAGTATATTCCCCCAATACCCCCAGTAACACTGCCTCGTGTACAGAATAAGGAGTATATTCCCCCAATACCCCCAGTAACACTGCCCCATGTACAGAATAACGAGTATATTCCCCCAATACCCCCAGTAACACTGCCCCATGTACAGAATAAGGAGTATATTCCCCCAATACCCCCAGTAACACTGCCCCATGTACAGAATAAGGAGTATATTCCCCCAATACCCCCGGTAACACAGCCCCGTGTACAGCATAAGGTGTATATTCCCCCACTACCCCGGTAACACTGCCCCATGTACAGAATAAGGAGTATATTCCCCCAATACCCACTGTAACACTGCCCCATGTACAGAATAAGGAGTATATTCCTCCAATACCCCTGGTAACAGCCCCATGTACAGAAAAAGGTGTATATTACCTCATTACTCTTGAATTACCAGGTTGGATAGACAGGGGCTCGATTTAACATCGCATCCAAAAGACAGCTCTCCCGCAGTACTGCACCAGAGTGTCTGTAGATTATGTGCTTGAGTCCTAGAATGGGACTTGAACCCAAAACTTCCTAACTGAGCGACAAAAGTGCTAAAACTGAGCTAAACTGATCCTTGGGGATTGAAATTGCAGTTGCAGTAATGTGTCCTTCAGAAATTCTCCTCCTCAATTTAGAATATTTAATAATCTCAATCATCTCAAGCAGTGACAGGAGGAACTTCCTGGGAGTGTTTTAACACACTTGTGCAGCGTGATCACAATTTCTGAAAAGAAGGAGAAGGGGTTAGGTTGTTGCATATTGCCGAGCCCAAAAGCAGCATTAAGTAGGAATGTCGCCTGCCCGGTTTCAATCCTGACTGTTTGGCTTTTAAGTTGCTGGCAGCGCAGTTTGTTCAGTCAGCATCTGTGGAGAGAAGAGAGCTCGTCATCGGAACCAGAAACAACAACTAGCATTTAAATAGCACCTTTAACATAGTAAAACATCCAGACAGGAGCGTTATCAAACAAAAAATTGACACCGAGCCGCAGGAAGGCCAGAATGTTCCCGTTGCCGAGCGTACGGGTTTGGGGGCGGGTTGGCAGTAATCCAGAAATTGACAGCGCGTGGGGAATGCGCCGTCATCCCGCGCCTCGAGCATTTATCTCGGGCGGCTTCAAAGGAGCGTTACGGACCCAATCGGCAGAGGTGAGCAACCTCATTCAAGTCATTAACTGCTTGTTGAGAGACACTTAAGAGACCCTTACGTCCTAGGGTCTTAAAAGAATTGGATGCATTGGTTGTAATCTACCAAAAATCTCTGGATTCTGGGAAGGTCGCAGCGGATTGGAAAACCACAAATGTAACGCCCCTGTTTAAAAAAGGAGGCAGACAGAAAGCAGGAAATTATAGACCAGTTAGCCTAACATCTGTCGTTGGGAAGCACCATTATTAAGGAAGCAGTAGCAGGACATTTGGAAAAGCATGATTCAATCAAGCAGAGTCAGCATGGTTTTATGAAAGGGAAATCATGTTTGACAAATTTGCTGGAGTTCTTTGAGGATGTAACGAGCAGGGTGGATAAGGGGGAACCAGTGGATGTGGTGTATTTGGACTTCCAGAAAACATTCAATAAGGTTCCACATAAAAAGTTACTGCACAAGATAAAAGTTCACGTGGTTGGGGGTAATATATTAGCATGGATAGAGGATTGGCTAACTAACAGAAAACAGAGAGTCGGGGTAATAGAAACATAGAAAATAGGTGCAGGAGTAGGCCATTCGGCCCTTCTAGCCTGCACCGCCATTCAATGAGTTCATGGCTGAACATGCAACTTCAGTACCCCATTCCTGCTTTCTCACCATACTCCTTGATTCCCCTAGTAGTAAGGACTTCATCTAACTCCTTTTTGAATATATTTAGTGAATTGGCCTCAACAACTTTCTGTGGTAGAGAATTCCACAGGTTCACCACTCTCTGGGTGAAGAAATTCCTCCTCGTCTCGGTCCTAAATGGCTTCCCCCTTATCCTTAGACTGTGTCCCCTGGTTCTGGACTTCCCCAACATTGGGAACATTCTTCCTGCATCTAACCTGTCTAACCCCGTCAGAATTTTCTATGAGGTCCCCTCTCATTCTTCTGAACTCCAGTGAATACAAGCCCAGTTGATCCAGTCTTTCTTGATAGGTCAGTCCCGCCATCCCGGGAATCAGTCTGGTGAACCTTCGCTGCACTCCCTCAATAGCAAGAATGTCCTTCCTCAGGTTAGGAGACCAAAACTGTACACAATACTCCAGGTGTGGCCTCACCAAGGCCCTGTACAATTGTAGCAACACCTCCCTGCCCCTGTACTCAAATCCCCTCGCTATGAAGGCCAACATGCCATTTGCTTTCCTAACCGCCTGCTGTACCTGCATGCCAACCTTCAATGACTGATGTACCATGACACCCAGGTCTCTTTGCACCTCCACTTTTCCTAATCTGTCACCATTCAGATAATAGTCTGTCTCTCTGTTTTTACCACCAAAGTGGATAACCTCACATTTATCCACATTATACTTCATCTGCCATGCATTTGCCCACTCACCTAACCTATCCAAGTCGCTCTGCAGCCTCATAGCATCCTCCTCGCAGCTCACACTGCCACCCAACTTAATGTCATCCGCAAATTTGGAGATACTACATTTAATCTCCTCGTCTAAATCATTAATGTACAGTGTAAACAGCTGGGGCCCCAGCACAGAACCTTGCGGTACCCCACTAGTCACTGCCTGCCATTCTGAAAAGTCCCCATTTACTCCTACTCTTTGCTTCCTGTCTGACAACCAGTTCTCAATCCATGTCAGCACACTACCCCCAATCCCATGTGCTTTAACTTTGCACATTAATCTCTTGTGTGGGACCTTGTCGAAAGCCTTCTGAAAGTCCAAATATACCACATCAACTGGTTCTCCCTTGTTCACTCTACTGGAAACATCCTCAAAAAATTCCAGAAGATTTGTCAAGCATGATTTCCCTTTCACAAATCCATGCTGACTTGGACCTATTATATTACCTCTTTCCAAATGCACTGCTATGACATCCTTAATAATTGATTCCATCATTTTACCCACTACTGATGTCAGGCTGACCGGTCTATAATTCCCTGTTTTCTTTCTCCCTCCTTTTTTAAAAAGTGGGGTTACATTGGCTACCCTTCACTCCATAGGAACTGATCCAGAGTCAATGGAATGTTGGAAAATGACTGTCAATGCATCCACTATTTCCAAGGCCACCTCCTTAAGTACTCTGGGATGCAGTCCATCAGGCCCTGGGGATTTATCGGCCTTCAATCCCATCAATTTCCCCAACATAATTTCCCGACTAATAAGGATTTCCCTCAGTTCCTCCTCCTTACTAAACCCTCCGAAATGGGTAATTTTCCGGTTGGTAAACAGTAACTAATGGGGTGCCGCAGGGATCGGTGCTGGGGCCTCAACTATTTACAATCTATATTAATGGGTATTAATGACTTGGATGAAGGGACCGAGTGTAATGTAACCAAGTTTGCTAATGAGACAAAGATGGGTGGGAAAGCAAATTGCGAGGAGGACACAAAAAATCTGCAAAGGGATATAGACAGGCTAAGTGAGTGGGCAAAAATTTGGCAGATGGAGTATCATGGGGGAAAATATGAGGTTATCCACTTTGGCAGAAAAAATAGAAAGGCAAATTATAATTTAAATGACGAAAAATTGCAGTATAGAGGGACCTGGGGGTCCTTGTGCATGAAACACAAAAAGTTAGTATGCAAATACAGCAAGTAATCAGGAAGGCAATGGAATGTTGGCCTTTATTGCAAAGGGGATACAGTATAAAAGCAGAGAAGTCCTACTGCAACTGTACAGGGTATTGGTGAGGCCACGCCTAGAGTACTGTGTACAGTTTTGGTCTCCGTATTTAAGGAAGCATATACTTGCATTGGAGGCAGTTCAGAGAAGGTTCACTAGGTTGATTCCGGAGATGAGGGGGTTGACTTATGAAGATAGGTTAAGTAGTTTGGACTTATACTCATTGGAGTTCTGAAGAATGAGAGGTGATCTTATCGAAACATATAAAATAATGAGGGGGCTCGACAAGGTGGATGCAGAAAAGATATTTCCACTCATAGAGGAAACTAAAACTAGGGGACATAGTCTCAGAATAAGGGGCCGTCCATTTAAAACAGATGAGGAGGAATTTCTTCTCTCAGAGGGTTGTAAATCTGTGGGATTCTCTGCCCCAGAGAGCTGTGGAGGCTGGGTCATCGCATATATTTAAGGTGGAGATAGACAGATTTTTGAGTGATAAGGGAATAGAGGGTTATGGGGAGCCGGCAGGGAAGTGGAGCTGAGTCCATGATCAGATCAGCCATGATGTTATTAAATGGCGGAGCAGGCTGGAGGGGCCAAATGGCATGCTCCTGCTCCTATTTCTTATGTTCTTAACGCCAGCCTTTGATGTTTAATGCAGAAGCTCGGGATTGACGCAGCTCAGGTACCTCGCCTGTGAAGAGGAAGCAGAGGCTCAGTAGCCGTTGGCAAGTCCATTCTGGGAAAAGTACAGAAATACTCCAACATTACATCTCATTACTTGCCTCATGGAAAGGCTGTTGCTCACTCCGTTTTGCACAACAGTGGGGCAATGAATGCCCAAGTCTACGTTTATATCCCTTCTAGAGAGGAGGTCTATGAGCATCTGCCATCTGTTGTCCACAGCTAGCATGTGCTCACGTGACTGATGCATTAGCTGCACCATGCAGGTGTCCATCCTTTCCATGGAACAGCACATCGTCGCCATCGCCTGCGACATGGTGGTGCTCATGTTGGAGATGGACTCCTCCATTCTTTGTACATTTGCAGACATCGCAACTGCCAGAGCCTCATGCAATTGTTGCTGCCCCTCCAAGATCACCCTCTTTCCCGATGCCCCCCCCCCCCCCCCGAGGCTCAGTATCTGTATGCAGCTCAGTAGAGCTGGGAAGGTCCTGCGCCCTCCAGCGAGGAGTCTCCACAGCTGTCCCTGTCAACACCGTCTGTTCTTGCTCACTTGTGAAGTGTGAGCCACCAGGTGACAACACTACTCTATCTCGCACAGGACCCACCAAGGTGTGCGTATCTGCACTGGTGCTGGGTGCACTTGGGTCTGCTGACAGTGCGCCCTCAGGGCCTGGAGGCTCCTCTGAGTCATCTTCCTCCTCCAGCTGGACAGTGGAGGGGGGGGGGGGCGGCACTTGATGCACCTGTGAGAGAGTAACGGGATGAATTAGAAGTGCTCTAATAAGAATGTGTAATGTTACCATTTTGCAAATGATGGCATTTCACTGGCTGCTGACATCACTCCCCATATGAGTGACTGCTGTATGCCATGTGGCTGTATGAGATGTAATTCTGTCGCCAGGTTGCTGGGATGTCCCCCTCTCTCCATCCGCCATCGCCAGCTGCTCAGCAACTCCAGAGATCTCCGGGGCCTCCTCCTCCGCTGCAGTCAGTTATGTGGATAGCGGAGGGCCACCTCCAGTGCTCTGCCTCTCCCATGTCTTCTGGGCTCTTCTTTCCTGCAAGGAGGGAAAGAAGAGAACTTTGAGTTAGAGTGATGGAATGAGTGGGCGATATCTGTAGAGGATGACAATCAGGGAGCAGGGTGTCATCGCCAAATGGACTCCTTCTATGGTGTTACTTCATATGATTACATTAGGATGAGGGTGCGTGTCAGGGGTGGTTAGTCACATGGGGATGTGAGTATGTACATAGAGAGAGAGGGATGGGTGAATGTGCAAGGTATGTTGGTGTGAGGAATGATGTGCAGGAGCAGGCTTGGGAAGGCAGGGTGATGAGGTTGGAGTGACAGGCACATCAGGATGGAGGTGAGTGTGGCAATGCACTCACCTTTCCTGACCTCATGAGATCATTGAATCGTTTCCTGAACTGGATCCAGCTCCACCTGACCACTTCTCTGCTTCTGATCTCCTCTGCTATTTCCAGCCAGGCTCGCTTGGTGTCTTTGGGAGGTCACACATGATTGCTTTAAGTGGGGCCATTTAGTCAAGATTGCCCTGAAGAATATGCTAAGCAGAACATCACGTTCCCGACCCGACTCCATGGTAAAGCTTCTAGCCAAAAAGTTATTAGGACAGGTGACTAACAGCTTGGTCAATGAGATAGCTTATAAGGAGTGTCTTAAAGGAGGTGGAGATAGAGGCGGAGAGGGCTCGGGAGGAAATTCCATAGTTCAGAGATCGAGTTTACATTGGACTAGGGAAACTGAGGCTGTGTGGGTTTGTACGGTTGAGTTAATTAATCCCTTCACCAGTTGAGCAAATGAAAGAGCTACCCAGACACTTGTCCCTAGGATTTCATCATCATCATAGGTAGTCCCTCGGAATCGAGGAAGACTTGCTTCCACTCCTGAAGTGAGTTCTTTGGTGGCTGAACAGTCCAATACGAGAGCCACAGACCCTGTCACAGGTGGGACAGACATTCATCGAGGGAAGAGGTGGGTGGGACTGGTTTGCCGCACGCTCCTTCCGCTGCCTGTGCTTGACCTCTTCACGCTCTTGGCGTTGAAATTCAAAGAGCTCAACGCCCTCCCAGATGCACTTTCTCCATCTAGGGCGGTCTTCGGCCAGGGATTCCCAGGTGTCAGTGGTGATGTTGCACTTTATCAGGGAGGCTTTGAGGGTGTCCTTGTAATGTTTCTGCTGCCCACCTTTGGCTCGTTTTCCGTGAAGGAGCTCCGCATCGAGCATTTGCTTAGGGAGTCTCGTGTCTGGCATGCGAACTAAGTGACCTGCGCAGCGAAGCTGATCGAGTGTGATCAGTGCTTCAGTACTGGGGATGTTAGCCTGGACGAGGACACTGATGTTGTTGGTTTAGAACCTACATGGACAACCAGTTGGATCCAATCACTGTAAAGTTACTTTCAGAGAAGTTGAGCTGTCCTGTAGAAAGGTTTTGATTTGACAGGGTTGAGTGGGGGGGAGGGGGGGAAATACCATTGCGCTCCCTATCACAATTCAGGTACCTGGACTGGAAATTCTGCGGGTTTGAATGAATACAGCATTGGGCCTGCTGGCGGCCCCCTCTCCAATCGCCTGATAGGCCTACAGTTTACTGGGCCATTTCCTGCCTGTGTGAGCCTGGACAGTGAGTGTTGGCAGGCTATTGGATCCTGATGGCCTGGCAGCCTGATCCTGACCTCGCCTGATGTCCATACATGTACACTTCCACCCGAGGTGAATGCCTAATCTCACGTTGGAAGAACAGCCACTTACACAAGGTACCAAAGGGCAGCCAGCGCCTGTGGAAACATACACCTCACCAACCTCAGCCTACATGTCAGGCTGTGTGGGAACAGAGCCCAATTTGGTGGCGTAAATCCGGGTAATTGGCTTCTAGGATCTGAATGAATTGAGTGTTCGTATAAATGTGGTTTAAGAAGCAGATGGGATGACAGTTAGGAGTGTTATTCTGGAAGCATGAGGTTAAAGAAGCCTTTTCATCATCTGAACCGATCTTGTGACTGTTGTGATCTTGTGATGAGATATAATTGGAGATGGAGGGAAAAGAAAAAAATAACATCAGCACAGAGATAAGAAGGAGCTATTTGTGTGAGAAAGGCAACGACTTCAGGCAGTGAAGACGTATTGAAATTTGCAGGACATTGGCCCCACTCCAATGTGATGTGAGCCAGTCATCAAGTTGCAACCAATCAGCCATGCGAGAGTCAAACGGACCCTGCAAGAGGAATGACAGACACCTCCATCCATCACAGAGATGCAACTATAGCGGGAGTGATTAGAAATATGTGTCAAAGAATCCGTACAACCGAAGAATTTACACCATGAAATTTTACCGAAAAGAGAAGTTAGTTCAATGGCCTGTTCATCGGTTACAGACGGAGGGAGCTTCAGAATAAAACAGAAATAAAATCAGTTTCATCTATTTGCTGCGGAGTTCATCGCAGGATTTTGCTGGGAGATCCTCGGTGTAAAACTCACGAGTTCAGGAGTCCCGTTCACAGGCTGGCAGCGAGTTACAGGTCAGTCTTAAAAGATCTCAGGTGTCATTGTTTTCCTGCTATGTGTCTTTTAACCAGATTTCTCTTTCTCATCGCCCTTGGCTCAATGATCGAAATTGCCACCCTGAGTCAGAAAGTTGTAGGTTCAAGTCCCACTCCCGGGTCTTGATCAGTTAATCTAGACTGACACTTTTGTGCGGTGCTGAGGGAGTGCTGCACTGGCGGGGGTGCCGCCTTTCAGATGGGACATTAAACTGAGACCCTGTCTGTCCTCTCAGGTGGATGTAAAAGACCCATGGCACTATTCGAAGAAGAGCAGGGGAGTTCTTCTGGCCAATATTATTCCTCATCCAGCACCTAAAGCAAATGATCTGATTATTATCACATTGCTGTCTGTGGAAGCTTGCTGTGCGCAAGTTGCCCGCCGCGTTTCCTACATTACAAGTGACTACACTTCAAAAGTACTTCATTGGCTTTGAAGCGTTTTGAGACACCCTGAGGTTGAAAAAGGCGCTATAGAAATGTAAATAATGTTGTTATTTCTTTCTCCTTTACTTTTCATATCTACACCCTGTCTCCCTTTTTTTGCCCCAGTTTTTCCCATTCTCTTCTTCGGAGCTGACCCATTTTGGCCTCCAGTTCAATAGGCTGCACTCCAGGTGTGAGCCTAGGCAGTGGGTGTTGGCATGCTATTGGATCCTGGACGCTTCACACTCTAATCCTGCCCTCGCCTGATGTCAATATATGTACACTTTCCAGCAGGGATCACCATATAGTGATTAGGTGAAGGAACTCGGACTGATTTCCTATCTAGACAAACTCCAGCATCCTGCTGAAATCAATTAATTCAGCTAAGAGCAGCACTGAACCTGGGATTGTCTGGATAATAGGAACAGGAGAAGGCCATTCCTGTGACTGTTCCATAACTCAGTTAGATCATGGCTGACCTGTACCTCAACTCCATTTACCTGCCTTTGCTGTGTATCCCTCGATGCCCTTACCCAACAAAAATTAGAGATCTTAGACTGTGGCTCAGTGGGTAGCACACTTGCCTTTGATATTGGAAGGTTGTGGGTTCAAGTCCCACTCCAGGGACTTGAGCACAAAAATCTAGGCTGACATTCCAGTGCAGTGCTGAGGGAGTGCTGCACTGTCGGAGGTGCTGTCTTTCTGAGGCTCTGTCTGCTCTCTCAGGTGGAGTTAAAAGTTCCCATGGCATTATTTTGAAGAAGAGCAGGGGAGTTATCCCTGGTGTCGTGGCCAATATTTATCCTTCAATCTGCATAACAAAAAACAGATTATCTGGTCGTTAACAACTGCTATTTGTGGGAGCTTCCTGTGCGCAAAGTGGCTGCCACGTTTCCCACATTACAACCGTGACTACACTCCAAAAGTACTTCATTGGCTGTAAAGCGCTTTGAGACGTCCGGCGGTCGTGAAAGGCGCTATAGAAATGCAAGTCTTTCTTTCTTGAAAGTTTCAGTTGAACTCCAGCATCCACTGCCTTTTGGGGGAGAAAATTCATCATTTGCACTACCCTTATTGTGACAAAGGGCTTCCTAATTTCATTCCTAAATGGCCTAGCTCTAATTTTAAGATAATGTCCATTTGTTTTGGATTCCCCCACCAGAGGAAATAGTTTCTCTGTGTCTGCCCTATTGAATCCCTTTATCATTTTAAACATCTCTAATAGAATACAAACCAATTCCAAGCAACCTGTCCTCATAATTTAACCTTTTAAACCCTGGCATCATTCTGATGAGTCTTGCGAGTGAGGGCATGCAGGACAATTGACCATGGAGACCAATCTTGTCCATATCATATAAACTACGCACACTCGTACTTTACACTGAAAAGCACTGAAGAGCAATAAAACAAAACTGAGAGGTTATTATTGTGTTCCTAACACAGATGAGGCTGCACACAGGGAGGTTAAAGTAACAGTGACCTCAGTCTTTAATAAGACACTCCAGAGTGAGGAGCAGGCCTTAGGGGCCGGCTTATATATAGTGCTCCCAAGGGATGCTGGGATCCCTTGGGACTTCAGGGGATGAGCTCCCTGGTGGCGGAACATGGGAGTGCATGCTTTACAGATACACAGCAGTTATAACTATCAGGAAAGATTGAAGAGGCTGGGGCTCTTTTAGAAAAGAGAAGGTTAAAGGGTGACCTAATTGAGGTCTTTAAAATTATGAAAGGTTTTGACAGAGTAGGTACGGAGAGAGTGTTTCTGTTATGTATGTAAACCTGTAAATACCTTGTTTAACCACTAGAGGGCTCACCCCCTGGAGTCCCAAAGGATCCCACAATCCCTTGGGAGCACAGGTACTTAAGGAGGCCTCACAGGCTGGAGAGGCACTCTGGAGACCTGCAATAAAAGACTACGGTCACACTTTACTTTGAGCTCACAGTATCTGGTCAGACTCTTTATTCATGCACTACAGTTTCCACTTGTGGGCAAGAGCAAAATTCAATATCGGAGAGTCGCCAAGAAATCCAATAGGGAATTCAGAAGAAACTTCTTTACCCAAAGAACGGTAAGAATGTGGAACATGCTACCACTTGGAGTAGCTGATGCAAATAGCACAGATGCATTTAAGGAGAGGCTAGACAAGCATATGAGGGAGAAGGGAATAGAAGAATATGTTGATGGGGTGAGAGGCAGTAGGGTGGGAGGAGGCTCGTGTGGAGCATAAACACTGGCATTGACCTGTGGGGCCGAATGACCTATTTCTAGTGCTGTACATTCCATGTCATTCTATGATTTGTTTTTCTCCCTAGCGCAGGCTGGCTGCTATCCTGTCTGAGATCAGTACAACGTAGGTTAGGGAATGACCTATGCTTTTTTTGATGTGCAAACTTGTTGAATAAATTCGTTCAACTATAAAGAGAGGGCTTGCCCAATGGTGCATTTTTATATTGCAGAATTGCTTCAGGGATTCTGGTCCTGCCCTTGGGCAGGGCTGCCAACTGTCCGATTTTAAAACAGGCCGTCCAGGAATGTCTTAAATGTAAACCTGACATTATAATGTCTGGGCAATTCTAAAAGTAGGAGTCAATTTCTCCTGTTGTGCCTCATGAGACTGAGACTTCAGTTCAAATAACTTTCATCAGCCGCAAACCAAACTTTGGATTGCAGAACTTTGCCCTTTCTTATGTCACAAGAGATTTTCTTTTTTTAAATTCATTCTGGGATTGCAAGCATCGCTCGCAAGGCCAGCATTTATTGCCCATCCCAAGTCGTCCTTGAAAGTAACAAAAAAAAGACTAGTATTTATACAGCGCCTTTCACGTCCCAAAGTGCTTTACTGCCAATGAAATAGTCTTGAAGTGTAGTCATTGTTGTAATGTAAGAAATGCAGCAACCAATTTGAGCACAGCAAGATCCCACAATCAGCAATCTGATAATGACCAGATAATCTGTTTCAGGTGATGCTGGTTGTGGGATAAATATTGGTCAGGACACCGGAGAGATCACTCCTGCTCTTCTTCAAAATAGTCCTATGCTATGGGTCTGCCCGTTCCACCTGAGAGGGCTGAGATTTGGTGGGTGGTTGTGGCGGAGGTTCTGCGAATGTTTGGTGTGGAGATGCGGCGGGAGATCATGGTGGATGTGCGCCGAGTGTTTTTGTGGTGGAGGAGCGGTGAGTGATTGTCGCGGAGATGCGGCAAATGTTTGTGGCAGAGGAGCGGCGAGAAATCATGGCGAACGTGCGGCGAAAGCGAGGTCGGGGCCCAGAAGAGCCCAGGGCCCAGGGGCAGCACGGGCCAGCCCACACTGCGATATGTGAGTGCACTAGGTCCGTGCAGCAGAGCAAGTCTCCAATCATCCTGGTTAACCCTTGCCACTGGATAAAGGCCTAACTCTCTCAAGCCCGTGTGGTGGCTGATGTGCAACGGTCACCACATGTTAAAAAAATCCACGCACAGGCATCTTCCAGCCCCTCAATTGGAGTTCAGGACTGGAACATCAGGTCTTCATTGAAACATCTGTGAACTCATGGGGAAGCAAGTCATCCTCGTTCAAGGGACTGCCTATAATGATATGAACACTGTCCCTGGGTCTGTTGTGCGTGTGATTCTGTATGTGTGTGTGTGTTTCTATATCTGTGTGTACCATTGTGTGTGTTTCTGTTTGTGTGTGTGTACCAGTGTGTGTGTTTCTGTGTGTGTGTACCAGTGTGTGTGTTGTGTGTACCAGTGTGTGTGTGTTTCTGTGTCTGTGTGTGTGTGTATCAGTGTATGTGTGTGTGTGTGTGTTTCTGTGTGTGTGTGTGTGTGTACCAGTGGTGTGTGTTTCTGTGTGTGTGTGTACCAGTGGTGTGTGTTTCTGTGTGTGTGTATCAGTGTGTGTGTGTTTCTGTGTCTGTGTTTCTGTGTGTGTGTTGTGTGTACCAGTGTGTGTGTGTTTCTATGTCTGTGTGTATCAGTGTGTGTGTGTGTGTGTGTGTGTTTCTGTGTGTGTGTGTGTGTGTACCAGTGTGTGTGTGTTTCTGTGTCTGTGTTTATCAGTGTGTGTGTGTGTGTGTGTGTGTGTGTGTGTTTCTGTGTGTGTGTGTGTGTGTACCAGCGTGTGTGTGTTTCTGTGTCTGTGTGTTGACTCTGCAACAGACCCAGGCACGGGGCAAGGAAAGCCCCAGTGGTGGAAAGTTCTGGGAACCATGTCACCTATCCCTCCGAAGCAAGCTACACTCACCATGTGACCATACGCTGAACCATCCCTAGTGAAGGGCGCCTGTTTGGGGAAAATTTAGGAATTAAAATGACTTAATTTACAACAAGAGGAGGAATCCAAAAATAAATAAATAGATTTTTGGGGGACTTATTCAGTACAAGAGACAATTGTGAAAGGACACTCAGTAGTGAGATGGTTAAAGCTCACGACTGCCAAGACGGTGGTAATTGGAGCGTGGGCAGGAGTGGCGAGAGACTGTGGAGAGATGTGAGGGACCCAGGAGAGGCGTGAGTTCGGGGCCAGGGGCCCAGGGGCAGCACGGGCCAGCCCACACTGTGATACGTGTTCGCACTCGGCCCGTGCAGCAGAGCAGGTCTCCAGTCGTCTTGGATAACCCTTGCCACTGGACGAAGACCTAGCTCTGTCAAGCCCGTGTGATGGCTGGTTTGCAATGGCCACCACACATTTAAAAAATCCACGCACAGGCATCTTCCACCCTTCAAGATGTAGTTCGGGACCTGGAATATTAGGTCCTTCATTGAAACACCTGTGAACTCATCCCTTTTTGGCGTGGGAGCAAGTCATCCTCATTTCGAGGGACTGCCTATGATGATGATCCCAGTAACTACACCTTAGTAACTCTATTCTAGTGATGCAGTTGCACACACACATACACACTCGTGATATATTCTCAGTGCCTGTAGGCTGATGTCATACCTTTCCCCCGGCCACAGTCCTTCCATTGTGTTGTGTTATTTCTGACTCGCTTCCTGTCGTCAGTTCACAGGGAGATTAATCCAATGTGATGCTTTCATGCAGCGTCTCACCCTGTTGTAATGGGGGGTGGGGTGGAGGGGGATGGGCAGCTCCGTGCCTTGATTCAGGTTGCTGGTGAGGAAGCTGATTAATACGTTAATGAGTTGATGTTTAAAAGCTGAAACTCTGACGACAGCAGAGATTGTTCTGCAGCAGAGTGAGAAGGATTGCTCACTGCCCCTCCAGGCTTGTTTGCTTCCAGCAATGCTCCAGCTTCATTCACTTTACACATCAGCTGAGCCTTCGTCTCATCCCTCGGTGTCCTTCTCCCTGTTTCTGCCAAATGCCTTCACTTCCTTCTGATGTTGGCCCATATTGGGGTACAGTTCCATGGACGGCCCTGCAGCACCTCACCCAGGTAAATCCTTCCTCATGGGCATGCCTGGACGGTGAGTTTTGGCAGAGGATTCGACCATCACAGCCGATTTACCAGAATGATACCGGGGCTACAAGGGTTAAATTACAAGGGCAGGTTGCATAGACCAGGCTTGTATTCCCTCGAGTATCGAAGATTAAGGCGTGATCCAATTGAGGTGTTTAAGATGATTAAAGGATTTGATAGTGTGGGTAGAGAGAAACTATTTCCTCTGGTGGGGTGTCCAGAACAAAGGGGCATAACCTTAAAATTAGAGCTAGACCATTCAGGGGTGATGTCAGCAAGCACTTCTTCACACTAAGTGATACGTCCTTACTACACAGTATAAATGCACAAGAGGCCCATGCTTGAGAGAAGGTCAGTCTGTGACCTGTCCTTTATTTCTTAGCACTCAAGTGATGGAGCTTCCCCTTTTATACCTGAAGGCCCAGGTTAGGAGTGTCTCCCACCTAGTGGTCAGTGTTCTCACGGTGTACAACTTAGGTCAGTTTATACATGGGTTACAATGCTGGTTGAATACATGACATCACCTCCTCCCCCAAAGTCTTATTGGGACCACAGGTTGAGTCTCTCTGGTGGTTTACGCTCCCTTGTAGAGCACCTGAGTTGGGGCTCCGGTTGTTGGGCGCTGGCCTGAGTTTCTGCTGTTTGCAGTGCCTCAGGCCTGTCCGGACTGCCCACAGTGACTGGGCTCTCCTCCCTTTGTTCACGGTGTTCGGTCACCTGTGGTGGAGTGAACTCTATATCATGTTCTTCCACTGTTTCTTCTATGGGGTTGCTGAACCTCCTTTCTGTTTGATCCACATGTTTGCGGCAGATTTGTCCATTGGTAAGTTTAACTACCAGAATCCTATTTCCCTCTTTGGCAACCACAGTGCCTGCGAGCCATTTGGGCCCTGCAGCGTAATTGAGGACAAAAACAGGATCATTTACATCAATACATCGCGCCCTCGCATTCCTGTCATGGTAGTGATATTGTGACTGGCGCCTGCTCTCGACAATTTCTTTCATGGTGGGGTGCATAAGGGATAATCGGGTTTTGAGCGTCGTTTTTATTAGTAGCTCTGCGGGTGGAACCCCTGTGAGCGAGTGTGGTCGGGATCTATAGGTCAACAGGAGGCGTGATAAGCGGCTTTGTAGGGAACCCCCTTGGAATCTGAGCATCCCCTGTTTGATTATCTGCACTGCTCGTTCTGCCTGGCCGTTTGAGGCCGGCTTGAACGGTGCCGTTCTAACATGGTTAATTCCATTGCCTGCCATGAAGTCCTGGAATTCAGTGCTTGTGAAGCACGGGCCATTGTCGCTGACCAAGATGTCCGGTAGACCATGGGCGGCGAACATTGCCCGTAGACTTTCTACCGTGGCAGAGGATGTGCTTGAATTTAAAATGTCACACTCGATCCATTTGGAGTAGGCGTCTACTACAACCAAAAACATTTTTCCCATGAAAGGACCTGCGTAGTTCACATGGATGCGTGACCAAGGCTTGGCGGGCCATGGCCAGGGGCGAAGGGGGGCTTCCCTGGGCGCATGGCCCAGCTGGGCACACGTGTTGCACCTGCGAACACAAAGTTCCAGATCTGCATCTATCCCTGGCCACCAAACGTGTGACCTGGCAACTGCCTTCATCGTGACAATGCCAGGGTGCCCATTGTGGAGTTCTCTGATGAACACCTCTCTGCCCATCTGGGGCATGACTACACGGTTTCCCCACAGTAGGCAATCGGCCTGAATCGAGAGTTCATCCTTGCGCCTGTGAAATGGTTTAAATTTCTCAGGGCATGCCCTGTACATGGCTGCCCAGTCCCCATTCAGGACACATTTCTTGACTAGAGACAATAGCGGGTCTCTATTTGTCCAGACTTTAATCTGACGGGCTGTCATGGGTGAGCCTTCGCTTCCGAAAGCTTCAACAGCCATGACCATCTCAGCACCATGCTCGGTAGCCCCCTCAGTGGTGGCTAGTGGGAGCCTGCTGAGTGCATCGGCGCAGTTTTCGGTGCCCGGTCTGTGCCGAGTTGTGTAGTCATAGGCGGCTAACGTGAGTGGCCACCTCTGTATGCGGGCCGATGCATTCGCATTTATGGCCTTGTTGTCGGCCAAAAAGGACGTTAGGGGTTTGTGATCTGTCTCCAGCTCAAGTTTCCTGCCAAACAGGTACTGGTGCATTTTCTTTACCGCATATACACATGCGAGCGCCTCCTTTTCTACCATCCCGTAGCCCCTTTCTGCCTGGGACAGACTCCTGGAGGCATAAGCTACCGGCTGTAACTGACCCTTGGCATTGACATGCTGCAACACACACCCGACACCATAGGACGACGCATCGCACGTTAACACAAGTTTCTTACATGGGTCATATAGCGTTAATAGATTGTTGGAACATAACAAATTGCGTGCTCTATTAAAAGCCCTTTCCTGGCTGTCCCCCCCAGACCCATTCGCGACCTTTGCGTAGGAGCACGTGTAGCGGCTCTAGCAGCGTGCTCAATTTGGGAAGGAAGTTACCAAAATAGTTCAGGAGTCCCAGGAACGAACGCAGCTCCGTCGTGTTACGGGGTCTGGGTGCTCTCTGGATCGCTTCTGTCTTGGATGCAGTAGGGCTGATCCCGTCTCCTGCTACCCTCATCCCCAGGAATTCTACCTCTGGAGCTAGGAAGACGCACTTCGCCTTTTTCAGTCGCAGACCTACCCGGTCCAGTCTGCGTAGCACCTCCTCCAGGTTGTGGAGGTGTTCTTCAGTATCGTAACCCGTAATGAGGATTCGTCCTGAAAAACCACCGTCCCTGGAATCGACTTGAGGAGGCTTTCCATATTTCGTTGGAAGATCGCGGCGGCCGAGCGAATTCCGAACGGACATCTGTTGTACTCAAACAATCCCTTGTGTGTCGTGATGGTGGTCAGCTTCTTCGACTCACTCGCCAGCTCCTGGGTCATGTAAGCTGAGGTCACGTCCAATTTTGAAAAATGTTTGCCACCGGATAGCGTCGCAAAGAGGTCCTCCGCTCTCGGTAGCGGGTAATGGGCTTGGAGTGACACCCGATTGATGGTGGCCTTGTAATCGCCACATATCCTGACCGACCCATCCGCCTTGAGCACCGGCACAATCGGGCTCGCCCAGTCACTGAATTCGACTGGCGAGATGAAATGCCTTCCCTCAACAGGCGGTCCAATTTGCCTTCTATCTTTTCCCGCATCACGTACGGCAACGCTCTGGCCTTGTGGTGTACTGGTCTGGCGTCCGGGTTTATGTGAATCACTACCTTGGCCCCCATGAAAGTGCCAATGCCGGGTTGAAATAATGAGTCAAATTTGTCCAGGACCTGTGAGCATGATACTCGCTCCACAGAGGAAATTGCATTGACATCGTCCCATTTCCAGTTCATGACAGCAAGCCAACTCCTCCCCAGTAGTGCGGGACCGTCCCCTGGGACAATCCAGAGTGGCAACCTGTTCTCCAAATCTTTGTGGGTCACGACTACTGTGGCGCTGCCTAGCACCGGAATGATCTGCTTTGTGTAAGTCCGTAGCTGTGCGTCAATCGGCGATAATTTTGGCCTCCTGGCCTTGGATGCCCACAACCTTTCGAACTGTTTGATACCCATCAGGGACTGGCTGGCACCCGTGTCTTACTCCATTGATACTGGGATGCCATTGAGGAGCACTTTCATCATTATCGGTGGCGTCCTGGTGTGTGAACTGTATACGTGCTCCACATGAACGCGCTGAACTTTAGCTTCCAGCGATTTCCCCCAGTGTCCATTTCTGCAATTTCTGCAGGTATTTTGCTCATCTCTGCAAACTCCGGCTGAATGTATGCCTCCACGCCTCCAGCATGAGTTGCGGTTTGAAACAAAAGGTCCCTTGCCAGTCGATCGTCCCTGACTGCCCCTGTTATTGTCCTTGAGTGCACCATTAACAGGTGTTGATGGCCCCATTACTGGCCGCATTGTCCCTTGCAATGGCGTGAATCGCTGTTCAGCTTGCCATTGTCTCTGTCGAACTCCCCCTCTGGGTTCGACTACATGTTGGGGCATGCCTGACTGCCCTTGTCTGCCTGGAGAACTGTGTGCTGCTTTAACAATGTTGAATCTCTGTCCCAACCATTCCTTAACACAGTACCTCTCGTCTATTCTGCTAGTGGCCATGCTCGCGTGGTTTAAATCCCAGTTTCTTGTCGCCATTGATACGTCCTTACTACACAGCATAAATGCACAAGAGGCCCATGCTTGAGAGAAGGTCAGTCTGTGACCTGTCCTTTATTCCTTTGTACTCAAGTGATGAAGGTGGGTGGAGCTTCCCCTTTTATACCTGAAGGTCCAGGTTAGGAGTGTCTCCCACCTAGTGGTCAGTGTTCTCATGGTGTACAACTTAGGTCAGTTTATACATGGGTTACAATGCTGGTTGAATACATGACACTAACGATATTGAAAATCTGGAACCCTCTCCCCCCAAAAAGCTATTGAGGGGTCAATTGAAAATGCAAAAACTGAGATTGATAGATTTTTGTTAGGCAAGGGTAACCAAACCAAAATGGAGTTGAGATACAGATCAGCCGTGATCTAATTGAATAGGAGAACAGGCTGAATGGCCTCCTCCTGTTCCTATGTTCCTCGTTGATCTCGATCCCATCCACACCCAAAGTCTGTGCACCCATGCACTTTTTAGCAGTGGTAGTTATTGGAGGTGTGCAATTTCTAGCCCAGGGGTAGAGTCCAAAAGACAGTGCTCATTGAGATCGGCTAACACAACGTACATCACAGAATCGGCCTTATAGAGTTATTGTTCCATCGCCAACCTGCAATCCCATGCTGACCAGGAATGGAGCTTTATAAAATTACCTGTTAAAAATGTCATAAAACTAGTAACTCTCTCCTAGTAACTCTATTCTAGTGATGCAGTTGCACACACACACACACACACACACAAACACACAAATACACACACACGTGATGTATTCCCAGTGGCTGTAGGCTGATGTCACATCTTTCCCCAATCACAGTCCTTCCATTGTGTTGTGTTATTTCTGACTCACTTCCTGTCATCAGTTCACAGGGAGATTAATCTAATCTGATGCTTTCATGCAGATCTCCAAGCCAATTTAACCAATGCCAGTTACCTGCTGGGGTTTAACACGGCCATAGGAATGCAGGGACAACAGCAGCACGGTGAGGTATCTGTTCTCTTGTCGGGAAGAGAGAGAGAGAGACAGATATGAAAGATTTGTTCAATCTCACATTCGCCCTTTCTCCTCAGCCTAGAAAATACAGCATGGAGCAATGGGTCATGATAAGTCTGTGCTCGCAATTCCTCACACGATCTGCTCCAATCCCAGCTGGACTATTGATGAGAGGATCACTGGCAGATTATGTGCTTTCCTGTTCAGACAGCTGATTGGCATTGGGAGAGTGAAGAGGAACCTAACAGAAAATAAACAGAGACAAAAAAATATTTAGTGAAATGCTTCAGAACAAGGGATGCTTGCTGTACAAGGCCCAGCAAACAGGGGCACAGTAAATCCAAAGACATCAGGAGCAGAAGGTAACAAGGATCAAGGGCAAATCATTCAGCCAATCGACCCTGTTCCTTCTGCTATCCATATGTCTTCCATTGAATCACCAGCTACACCCAACCTGTTGAATCTCCTGAGTTTCTCGCTGCCCCGAAGATAAATTAACCAAAAGCATTGAATGCAAAGCAAAATACAGCAGGAATCTGAAACAGAGGCAGAAAATGCAGGAAACATTCAGCAGGTCAGGGAACATCTGTGGAGCGAGAAACAGAGGAGTTAACATTTCAGGTGTGGATCCTTCAGCAGAACTAGAACAATTTACAGATGAACAATATTTAAAGGAAACAACAAGGGGAACAGAAAGAGAAAAGAATCTCTTGTGAGCAGGTGTGTGTTTGTGCGCGTATGTGAGAATGTGTGTGTGCATGTCTGTGTATGTGTGTGTATATATGTGCATGTATGCGCATAGGTATGTGCGTGCATGTATCTGTGTGCATGTGTGTCCGTGCGCATGTGTATGGATGTGGGCATGTATTTGCATGTGCATGTGTGTGCGCATATATGTACGTGTGCATGTATGTGCGTGTGCGTGGAGATGGCCATGGATTTGCATGTGCTGGTGTGCGCGCATATATGTGCGTGTGCGTGCATGCATGTGTGTGCATATGTCTGCGTATGTGTGTGTATATATGTGCATGTATGCGCATATGTATGTGCGTGCATATATCTGTGTGCATGTATGTGTGTGTGCATGTGTATGGATGTGGGCATGTATTTGCATACATGCACATATATACACACACATGTTGGAGTCCATTATTAAAGAAGCAGCAGCAGGACATTTGGAAAAGCAAAATTCGGTCAGGCAGAGTCAGCATGGATTTATGAAGGGGAAGTCATGTTTGAAAAATTTGCTGGAATTCTTTGAGGATGTAACAAACAGGGTGATAAAGGTGAACCAGTGGATGTGGTGTATTTGGACTTCCAGAAGGCATTTGACAAGGTACTACATAAAAGGTTACTGCACAAGATAAAAGTTCACATGGTTGGGGGTAATATATTAGCATGGATTGAGGATTGGCTAACTAACAGAAAACAGAGAGTCGGGATAAATGGTTCATTCTCTGGTTGGCAACCAGTAACTAGTGTGGTGCTGCAGGGATCAGTGCTGGGACCCCAACTATTTACAATCTATATTAACGACTTGGAAGAAGGGACTGAGTGTAATGTAGCCAAGTTTGCTGATGATACATAGATGGGAGGAAAAGCAATGTGTGAGGAGGACACAAAAACCTGCAAAAGGACATAGACAGGTTAAGTGAGTGGGCAAAAATTTGGCAGATGGAGTATAATGTTGGAAAGTGTGGCAGAAAAAAATCAAAGAGCAAGTTATTATTTAAATGGAGAAAGATTGCAAAGTGCTGCAGTACAGCAGGACCTGGGGAACTTGTGCATGAAACACAAAAGGTTAGTATGCAGGTACAGCAAATGATCAGGAAGGCCAATGCAATCTTGGCCTTTATTGCAAAGGGGGTGTAGTATAAAAGCAAGCAAGTCTTGCTACAGCTATACAGGGTATTGGTCAGGCCACACCTGGAATACTGCGTGCAGTTTTGGTTTCCATATTTACGAAAGGATATACTTGCTTTGCAGGCAGTTCATAGGTTCACTGGGTTGATTCGGGAGATGAGGGGATTGAGTTACGAGGAAAGGTTGAATAGGTTGGGCCTCTACTCATTGGAATTCAGAAGAATGCGAGGTAATCTTATCGAAATGTATAAGATTATGAAGGGGCTTGACAAGGTGGTTGCAGAGAGGATGTTTCCACTGATGGGGGAGACTAGAACTAGAGGGCATGATCTTAGAATAAGGGGTCACCCATTCAAAACTGAGATGAGGAGAAATGTTTTCTCTCAGAGCGTTGTAAATCTGTGGAATTTGCTGCTTCAGAGAGCTGTGGAAGCTGGGCATTGAATAAATTTAAGACAGAAATAGACAGTTTCTTAAACGATAAGGGGATAAGAGGTTATGGGGAGTGGGCAGGGAAGTGGAGCTCACGATCAGATCAGCCATGATCTTATTGAATGGCGGAGCAGGCTCGAGGGGCTGAATGGCCTACTCCTGTTCCTATTTCTTAAGTTCTTATGTATATGCGCGTGTGTTTGCATGTATGTGCATGTGCATGTGTATGCAAGTGCATGCATTTGCACATGTAATTGCATGTGCATGTGTCTGCACACATATGTTAATTCAGAGACTAGGTTCCTGAATTTAAAGAAAGGTAACTTTGATGGTATAAGAGGTGAATTGGCTAGGATAGACTGGCGAATGATACTTAAAGGGTTGACGGTGGATAGGCAATGGCAGACATTTAAAGATCACATAGATGAACTTTAACAATTGTACATCTCTGTCTGGCATAAAAATAAAACGGGGAAGGTGGCTCAACCGTGGCTAACAAGGGAAATTAGAGATAGTGTTAAATCCAAGGAAGAGGCTTATAAATTGGCCAGAAAAAGCAGCAAACTTGAGGACTGGAAGAAATTTAGAATTTAGCAGAGGAAGACAAAGGGTTTAATTAGGAGGGGGTAAATAGAGTATGAGAGTAAGCCTGCAGGGAACATAAAAACTGACTGCAAAAGCGTCTATAGATATGTGAAGAGAAAAAAATTAGTGAAGACAAATGTAGGTCCCTTGCAGTCAGATTCAGGTGAATTTATAATGGGGAACAAAAAAATGGCAGACCAATTGAACAAATACTTTGGTTCTGTCTTCACTAAGGAAGACACAAATAACCTTCCGGAAATACTAGGGGAGCAAGGGTCTAGCGAGAAGGAGGAACTGAAGGAAATCCTTATTGTCCGGAAATTGTGTTAGGGAAATTGAAATTGATGGGACTGAAAGCCGATAAATCTCCAGAGCCTGATAGTCTGCATCCCATTTGTCTTCACTAATTTTTTTCTCTTCACATATCTATAGACGCTTTTGCAGTCAGTTTTTATGTTCCCTGCAGGCTTACTCTCATACTTTATTTTCCCCCTCCTAATTAAATCCTTTGTCTTCCTCTGCTAAATTCTAAATTTATCCCAGTTCTCAAGTTTGCTGCTTTTTCTGGCCAATTTATATGCCTCTTCCTTGGATTTAACACTATCTCTAATTTCCCTTGTTAGCCACGGTTGAGCCACCTTCCCAGAGTACTTAAGGAAGTGGCCCTAGAAATAGTGGATGTATTGGTGGTTATTTTCCAACATTCTTTAGCCACTGGATCAGTTCCTATAGATTGGACGGTAGTTAATGTAACACCACTTTTTAAAAAAGGAGGGAGAGAAAACAGGGAATTATAGACCGGTTAGCCTGACATCGGTAGTGGGGAAAATGTTGGAATCAATTATTAAAGATGTAATAGTAGTGCATTGGAAAGCAGTGACAGGATCAGTCCAAGTCAGCATGGGTTTATGAAAGGGAAATCATGCTTGATAAATCTTCTAGAATTTTTTGAGGATATAACTAGTACAGTGGACAAGGGAGAACCAGTGGATGTGGTGTAGTTGGACTTTCAAAAGGCTTTTGACAAGGTCCCACACAAGAGATTGGTGTACAAAATTAAAGCACATGGTATTGGGGGTAATGTATTGATGTGGATAGAGAACTGGTTGGTAAACAGGAAGCAAAGAGTAGTAATAAACGGGTCCTTTTCAGAATGGCAAGCAGTGACTAGTGGAGTACCGCAAGGTTCAGTGCTGGGACCCCAGCTATTTACAATATACATTATTGATTTAGATGAAGGAATTGAATGTAATATCTCCAAGTTTGCAGATGACACTAAGCTGGGTGGCGGTGTGAGCTGTGAGGAGGATGCTAAGAGGCTGCAGGGTGATTTGGACAGGTTAGGTGAGAGGACAAATGCATGGCAGATGCAGTATAATGTAGCTAAATGTGAGGTTATCCACTTTGGTGACAAAAACAGGAAGGCAGAATATTATCTGAATGGTGGCAGATTAGGAAAAGTGGAGGTGCAACGAGACCTAGGTGTCATGGTACATCAGTCATTGAAAGTTGGCATGAAGAAGGCAAATGGCAGGGAGGTTTTACTGCAATTGTACAGGGCCTTGGTGAGGCCACACCTTGAATATTGTGTACAGTTTTGGTCTCCTAATCTGAGAAAGGGCATTCTTGCTATTGAGGGAGTGCAGCGAAGGTTCACCAGACTGATTCCCGAGATAGCTGGACTGACATATGAAGAAAAACTGGATCGACTAGACTTATATTCACTGGAATTTAGAAGAATGAGAGGGGATCTCACAGAAACATATAAAATTCTGCCGGGATTGGACAGGTTAGATGCAGGAAGAATGTTCCCGATGTTGGGGAAGTCCAGAACCAGGAGTCACAGTCTAAGGGTAAGAGGTAAGCCATTTAGGACTGAGATGAGAAGAAACTTCTTCACTGAGGGAATTGTGAATCTTTGGAATTCTCTACCACAGAAAGTTGTTGAGGCCAGTTCATTATTCAAAACAGAGTTAGATGTGGCCTTTACGGCTAAAGGGATCAATGGGTATGGAGAGAAAGCAGGAATGGGATACTGAAGTTGCATGATCAGCCATGATCTTATTGAATGGTGGTGCAGGCTCGAAGGGCCGAATGGCCTACTCCTGCACCTATTTTCTATGTTTCTATGTGCATGTGCATGTACGTGTGTGTATGTTTCCCTCCCCTTTTCTTTGTTTGGTCCTTTCTTAAATGCTGTTCACCTGCAACTTCTTCTAGTTGTGACTAAGGGCCCACTCCTGAAATATTAACTCCTCCGTCCTGTCTCCGGACAGCTGCCGCCTCACTGATCCTTTCCAGCATCTTTGGTGCTTTAATTTGTTTCCCAATGAAGTGGCCTGCAGAAAGTCGGACCCGAGCTGTATGGTGTCGCAGTGTTCACTGGGCCAACACACACACACCCTGACGAGCACATACATCTACATTAGAGCCGGACCATGCCTCTGCAGACCTGGAGCAGGAGCCTGTGACATTCTGAGCTCTTTCCCCAGTGGCTGTGGATGCATGGACACACTTAAACAAGAATGAACAGTAAATCGATAGGCTGCAGCTCGCCTCATGTGCAGTGTGTGGTGGTGAAGACAGGCAGGTCTGCGGAACCAGATGACACACAGACCCGCAGCGCAGGCAAAGGTTTTTCACACGAGCAGCTATCAGACTGCGCAAGGGCCGCAGAGAAATAAAGCAAGCACATCAAATAAGTACACCGGGTAATGTCTAGATGGATTTATAACCCCTTGACAATGGTCCTTATTTACATTAATGAAGTAATATTTTGTTTTTCCTCCTCGTGCACCATTCTCAGAGCACTGGCAACTTGCTCCCAGGGTAACTCCGAGTTAGTTCCCCCCAACCAGCCTCATTGATATGTGCAGCGTGCCTGAAGATTGATTCTGTCCCTGCTTCTGCCCCCCAGTGTCCGGGGTCCACACAGTGTCCCACAGGAAGGAACATAGGATTCGGCCATTCGGCCCCTCGAGCCTAATCCGCCATCCAATGAGACCATGGCTGATCTGTATCTTCATCCGCCTTGGTTCCCTATCCCTTAATACCCTTACCCAACAAAAAACCTATCAATCTCAGTTTTGAAAATGTCAATTGTCCAGCGCCCACCCCACCATAAAAATATTTGGGATAGTTCCAGATTTCCACTACCCTTAGAGCGAAAAAGTCTCCCGATCAAGATGCAGATGAAAAAGGGTTTGTGTTTATAAACAACCGCCTTTAACGTAGTGAACCATCCCAAGTGCTTCCCAGGAGTATTATGCAATAATATTTGACACCTAACCGCATAAGTAGAAATTAGCCCAGGTGACCAAAAGTTCGGTCAAAGAGGTAGGTTTAAAGGAGCGTCTTGAAGGAGGAAAGAGAGGCGGAGAGGCGGCACACTAAAGCAGCTCACGGATAATAAATCACTTTTGAAGTCCAGTCAATGGTGTGATAAAGACAGCACGCACAATCTCACAAACAGCAGGTGAGATGCAGTGGGTAACACAGTGGGAGGCACAGTGCGATCCATGTTAAAACTCGCTGGTATGGTCTGGGGTGGTACTGAGCCGTACACTGAGTTAGCTGCTGTTAGCCAGGAGTGTGCTTGTGGACTCAGTACCCCTGGGCTAGAGTGGGCGCAGGGGAGGAAATCAGCCAAGGCGTACATCTCTGATCGCACCAATCACAGAATTAGCCCGATAGTGTTATTGTGTTCCTTCACAGTGGGGCGGACAATAATCAAGGGAATAATGGAGGCATGTGAAAAAGGAACGGCAGTAATCATGGGGGATCTTAACCTACATATCAATTTGTCAAATCAAATCGCACGGGGTAGCCTGAAGGAGGAATTCATAGAATGCGTACAGGATTGTTTCTTAGAACAGTATGTTACAGAACCTACAAGGGAGCAAGCTATCTTAGATCTGGTCCTTGTAATGAGACAGGAATAATAAACGATCTCCTAGTAAAAGATCCTCTCGGAATGAGTGATCACAGTATGGTTGAATTTGTAATACAGATTGAGGGTGAGGAAGTAGTGTCTCAAACGAGCGTACTATGCTAAAACAAAGGGGACTACAGTAGGATGAGGGCACAGTTGGCTAAAGTAGACTGAGAACACAGACTAAACGGTGGCACAATTGAGGAACAGTGGAGGACTTTTAAGGAGCTCTCTCATAGTGTTCAACAAAAATATATTCCAGTGAAAAAGAAGGGCGGTAAGAGAAGGGATAACCAGCCGTGGATAACCAAGGAAATAAAGGAGAGTATCAAATTAAAAACCAATGCGTATAAGGTGGCCAAGGTTAGTGGGAAACTAGAAGATTGGGAAAATTTTAAACGACAGCAAAAAATGACTAAGAAAGCAATAAAGAAAGGAAAGATAGATTACGAAAGTAAACTTGCGCAAAACATAAAAACAGATAGTAAAAGCTTTTACCGATATATAAAACGGAAAAGAGTGACTAAAGTAAATGTTGGTCCTTTAGAAGATTAGAAGGGAGATTTAATAATGGGAAATGTGGAAATGGCTGAGACCTTAAACAATTATTTTGCTTCGGTCTTCACAGTGGAAGACACAAAAACCATGCCAAAAATTGCTGGTCACGGGAATGTGGGAAGGAAGGACCTTGAAACAATCACTATCACTAGGGGAGTAGTGCTGGACAGGCTAATGGATCTCAAGGTAGACAAGTCCCCTGGCCCAATGAAATGCATCCCAGGGTATTAAAAGAGATGGCGGAAGTTATAGCAGATGCATTCGTTATAATCTACCAAAATTCTCTGGACTCTGGGGAGGTAGTATTGGATTGGAAAGCAGCTAATGTAACGCCTCTGTTTAAAAAAGGGGGGCAGACAAAAGGCAGGTAACTATAGGCTGGTTAGTTTAACATCTGTACTGAGGAAAATGCTTGAAGCTATCATTAAGGAAGAAATAGCGGGACATCTAGATAGGAATAGTGCAATCAAGCAGACGCAACATAGATTCATGAAGGGGAAATCATGTTTAACTAATTTACTGGAATTCTTTGAGGAATTCTTGGTGGATAGAGGTGTATGTTGTGTATTTAGATTTCCAAAAGGCATTCGATAAGGTCCCACACAAAAGGTTACTGCAGAAGATAGAGGTACGCGGAGTCAGAGGAAATGTATTAGCATGGATCGAGAATTGGCTGGCTAACAGAAAGCAGAGAGTCGGGATAAATGGGTCCTTTTCGGGTTGGAAATCGGTGGTTAGTGGTGTGCCACAGGGATCGGTGCTGGGACCACAACTGTTTACAATATACATAGATGACCAGGAAGAGAGGACAGAGTGTAGTGTAACAAAATTTGCAGATGACACAAAGATTAGTGGGAAAGCGGGTTGTGTAGAGGACACAGAGAGGCTACAAAGAGATTTAGATAGGTTAAGCGAATGGGCTAAGGTTTGGCAGATGGAATACAATGTCGGAAAATGTGAGGTCATCCACCTTGAAAAAAAACAGTAAAAGGGAATATTATTTGAATGGGGAGAAATTACAACATGCTGCGGTGCAGAGGGACCTGGGAGTCCTTGTGCATGAATCCCAAAAAGTTAGGTTTGCAGGTGCAGCAGGTAATCAGGAAGGCAAATGGAATGTTGGCCTTCATTGCGAGAGGGATGGAGTACAAAAGCAGTGAGGTCCTACTGCAACTGTACAGGGTATTGGTGAGGCCGCACCTGGAGTACTGCGTGCAGTTTTAGTCACCTTACTTAAGGAAGGATATACTAGCTTTGGAGGGGGTACAGAGACGATTCACTAGGCTGATTCTGGAGATGAGGGGGTTACCTTATGATGACAGATTAAGTAGACTGGGTCTTTACGCGTTGGAGTTCCGAAGGATGAGGGGTGATCTTATAGAAACATTTAAAATAATGAAAGGGATAGACAAGATAGAGGCAGAGAGGTTGTTTCCACTGGTCGGGGAGACTAGAACTAGGGGGCACAGACTCAAAATACGGGGGAGCCAACTTAAAACCGAGTTAAGAAGGAATTTCTTCTCCCAGAGGGTTGTGAATCTGTGGAATTCTCTGCCCAGGGAAGCACTTGAGGCTAGCTCATTGAATGTATTCAAATCACAGATAGATAGATTTTTAACCAATAAGGGAATTAAGGGTTATGGGAGCAGGCGGGTAAGTGGAGCTGAGTCCACGACCACATCAGCCATGATCTTGTTGAGTGGCGGAGCAGGCTTGAGGGGCTAGATTGCCTACTCCTGTTCCTAATTCTTATGTTCTTATGTTCTATGTCCCATCTCTAAGGCGCACTCCCATCCAGACTGGCAATGGAGCTGTACAAATTGACCCGTTAGAAATGTAACACACACTCACAAACACACCATCGCACGTTTCAAACAACTCACACCACCACAGACACTCGCAGCAATGATTGCCAGTTTGACTCAGTTGCTCGCACTCTCGCTCTGGGTCAGACGATTGTGGGTTATAGCCTCACCCCAGGGCTTGAGCACAGTGTTACCTGGGCCTATGGAGGGTGCAGCAGATCTTGGGGAATTGCTGGGTTCCTCCACAACGCGTGGGATTCTGCAGGATTCTCACGGAGAAAGGGGAAGCAGTTACACTGTGCTGTCCTTGGCACTGGGGAAATCCCCCGATGTTCTTTGTGGCTGGTGCATCCCTGGTGTGCACCCCTCTCAGCTAATTTCACAATATTCACTGCACCCAGGCGATTCAACGATCCAAACCCCACTGGTGCAGACCCAAGGACCCCCCCCCCCACCCCCATTCTAGGCCGAAACTCTAGTGTAGTACCGATGGGCTGCTGACTTGTTGGAGGTGTCTGTCCCACTGTTCCTCCCTCGTCCAGCACCATCAAAAACATAGCTCAAACGGGTTATTCATCTCACTGCTGTGTACCTTTGCCGCCATAACAACAACCAGTGCACTTCAAAGTGTGAGATGTTTTTTGTACCAGTCTCTCCCGCTCTCACTCGGACCCTCCCTCTCCCCACCCCCAATCTAATCATCCCTCAGTCACTGGGCAATGATCGGGAATGGGACCCTCCCTCGCCCAGTGACACTGAGGTCAACAGTCACACCATTATTGCTGCAGGTCTGAGTCCAGCTGAGAGCTCTGCCCTGGGACCTCTCTGGTGTCCATGGCTCAGCCCCGGGATCTCACTTGTGACCATGGCTCTGCCCTGGGACCTCTCTGGTGTCCAGTGCACTGCCCTGGGACCTCTCTGGTGTCCAGAGCTCTGCCCTGGGACCTCTCTGGTGTCCATAACTCTGCCTTGGGACCTCTGGTGTCCAGAACTCTGCCCTGGGACCTCTCTGGTGTCCAGAGCTCTGCCCTGGGGCCTCTCTGGTGTCCAGAGCTCTGCCCTGGGATCTCTCTGGTGACCATGGCTCTGCCCTGGGATCTCTCTGGTGACCATGGCTCTGCCTTGGGGCCTCTCTGGTGTCCGTGGCTCAGCCCTGGGACCTTTCTGGTGTCCAGAGCTCTGCCCTGGGACCTCTCTGGTGTCCAGAGCTCCGCCCTGGGTCCTCTCTGGTGTCCAGAACTCTGCCCTGAGGCCTCTCTGGTGTCCAGAGCTCTGTCTAGGGGCCTCTCTGGTGTCCATGGCTCAGTCCTGGGGTTTCTCTGGTGTCCATGGCTCTGCCCAGGGACCTATCTGGTGTCCATGGCTCAGCCCTCGGGCCTCTCTGGTGTCCATGGCTCAGCCCTGGGACCTCTCTGGTGTCCAGAGCTCTGCCCTGGGACCTCTCTGGTGTCCAGAACTCTGCTCTGGGGCCTCTCTGGTGTCCAGAGTTCGGTCTTGGGGTCTCTCTGGTGTCCATGGCTCAGTCCTGGGGCTTCTCTGGTGTCCATGGCTCTGCCCAGGGACCTCTCTGGTGTCCATGGCTTAGCTCCAGGACTTCTCTGGTGTCCATGGCTCAGCCTTGGGACCTCTCTGGTGTCCAGAGCTCCGCCCTGGGACCTCTCTGGTGTCCAGAACTCTGCCCTGGGGCCTCTCTGGTGTCCATGGCTCTGCCCTGGGACCTCTCTGGTGTCCAGAACTCTGCCCTGGGACCTCTCTGGTGTCCGTGACTCATCTCCGGGACCTCTCTGGTGTCCATGGCTCTGCCCTGGGACCTCACTGGTGTCCATGGTTCAGCCCTGGGACCTCTCTGGTGACCATGGCTCTGACCTGGGACCTCTCTGGTGTCCAGAGCTCTGCCCTGGGACCTCTCTGGTGTCCAGAACTCTGCCCTGGGCTCTCTGGTGTCCAGAGCTCTGCCCTGGGATCTCTCTGGTGTCCAGAACTCTGCCCCGGGACCTCTCTGGTGTCCGTGGCTCAGCCCTGGGGCCTCTCTGATGTCCAGAGCTCTGCCCTGGGGCCTCTCTGGTGTCCATGGCTCAGCTCCGGGACCTCTCTGGTGTCCATGGCTCTGCCCTGGGACTCTCTGGTGTCCATAGCTCAGCCCTGGGACCTCTCTGATGTCCATGGCTCAGCCCTGGGACCTCTCTGATGTCCATGGCTCAGCCCTGGGACCTCTCTGATGTCCATGGCTCAGCCCTGGGACCTCTCTGATGTCCATGGCTCAGCCCTGGGACCTCTCTGATGTCCATGGCTGAGCCCTGGGACCCCTCTGATGTCCATGGCTGAGCCCTGGGACCTCTCTGGTGTCCATGGCTCTGCCCTGGGACCTCTCTGGTGTCCATGGCTCAGCCCTGGGACCTCTCTGATGTCCATGGCTCAGCTCCGCCCAGAGCACCGACTCAGTGACCCACAGCATATTGTTTCCAACATTGCAAATTTCAACCCTTCAAAAGTACTTCATTGGCTGTAAAGCGCTTTGGGATGTCTGCAGGTCGAAAAACACTATATTTTTGGATGAGATGTTAAACCAAGGCCCCGTCTGCTCTCTCATAGAATCATAGAATGGTTACAGCACGGAAGGCGGCCATTTGGCCCGTCGAGCCCATGCTGGTGGATGTAAAAGAACCCATGGCACCATTCTGAAGAAGAAAGACTTGAATTTATATAGTGCCTTTCACGATCACCGGACGTCTCAAAGCGCTTTACAGCAAATGGAGTACCTTTGGAGTGTAGTCACTGTTGTAATGTAGGAAACGCGGCAGCCAATTTACACACAGCAAGATCCCACAAACAGCAATGTGATTATGACCAGATAATCTGTTTTTGTTATGTTGATTGAGGGATAAATATTGGCCCAGGACCACCGGGGATAACTCCCCTGCCCTTCTTCGAAATAGTGCCATGGGATCTTTGTGGACTTGAGAGGGCAGACGAGGCCTCAGTTTAACGTCTCATCCAAAAGAGCAGGGGAGTTATCTGCGGTGTCCTGGCCATTCAACCAACTTCAGTAAAAAAAAATGATCTGGTCATTTATCACATTGCTGTTTGTGGGAGCTTGCTGAGCACAAATTGGCTGGCATGTTTCCTACATTCCAACAGTAATGAATTGGCTGTTTGCGCTGTGGGACGTCCTGAGGCCGTGAATCACAGAATCATAGAATGGTTACAGCACAGAAGGAGGCCACTCGACCCGTCGAGCCTGTGCCGGCTCTCTGCAAGAGCATTTCAGTAAGTGCCCACTCTCCTGCCCTTTCCCCACAGCCCTGCAAACAAAAAAAAAATCCTTCAGGTACTTATCCATGGCGCTATATAAATGCAAGTACTTTCTTTATTGGAAGATAAAAAGTACAGTTGGGGAGGGGGGTAACGGAATGTGATTCAGCGCTCAGCTTGCTGTTTGTGGAAGCTTGCTGTGTGCCGACAGAAGCGAGCGTTCGCCAGTCTGTTCTGTCGCCTCAGTTACTGGCGGTTCATTAAAACTGATTTGGAGACTGCGGAGAAGTCAACATTTGATGTGTTTCAGTGCGCCCTGAACGTGTGGCTGGCTGGCAGGGGATGGGCTCCCAATCTTCCGGCCGCAGCGCCACATTTCCCTCAAACCCTTTCCCTCCCGCACAGCAGAGCTGCTGCCTTCTGACCATTGTGCACATTGGCCTGCAACAACCTCCCCCCCCCCCCCCTCTCCTCCTGCCGCCCCCCGCCCAGCCAGCTCTGCCTTGTGTCCACACAATGAAATAAAGCAGCCAGCCTCTCCGCTCTCTCTCTCTCCCTTGGTTCTGCGCAGACTTTGACAGCTGCTGCTGCTCGGCTAGCCTACCTTTTGTGTCGTTGTTTTGATTATGTTCTGTTTGTCTGGCAAAGGGACCGAGCGCTGAAGGCATTGCATTGTCGCAAGAGGGCTGTGGGGTGGGATCAGAGGGATCGCAGCAGTAAGGTAATAGAAACCTCTTTGGCACTGGACATTTGTGTGAGTGTGTGCTTGAGAGAGGGAGGGGATGTTTGCCTGGCTGTATCAGAGTGACCCAGACTGCTGCAAAATACAAGACCTTAATATCTTTCTGCAGATACCAGCAATGTACTTGGCTTCTCCTGTTTGAAAGACGTGCTTGTAAACCAATTGACTGGACAGGCAGAGTGCTCGGAGGGGCTGGGACAGGGGCACAGGGACGCGATTGCTGAGGTCTTGAACTCCCATGTTTTGAACTTGCCTTTAGACTAGCGGCTTACCCAGCCCCGCAGGCCGGTTGGATTGAGATTCCGGTGCAGCCTGAGCTGTGATAATGTGGCGCATTCGCACTTGCTGTGTATTTTTTGTTTTAACTTTGGTAAGTCGGTGGTCAGAGAGTCGCATAGTGGTATGGTGTTTACACATGAGTTCATTGTTATTGCCGAAGGTTGAATAGTTATCTTCATTAACCCGTTAAATGGGTCTTGTTATGTTCGGTTGGTGATGCTGGTTAAATGGTGTTTGTTATCTTAGTGCTTGGGTTGGTGATGCAGATTAACACATTAAATCACAGGTTAAGGCTTCAGTTGATGATACTAGTTAATACATGAAACAATACTTGTTATATCAATGCTTGGGTTGATGATGTTGGTTAACACATTAAACAATACTAGTGATGTTGGAGTTTCGGTTGGTCATACTAGTTAACGTGTACAATAACCGTTAAACCACTGGTGATGCTGTCTTTGACAATTTTGAAACAGACTGACGGAATGTGATGTTGAAAATCAAACCATCATCAAGGCAGTTTCTCATCCAGGGCCCCTCAGGTGAGGCGTTAAACCGAGGTCCTCTCTGCCTGTCCAGTCTGATCTTATAAACCAAATGGCTGTATTTGACCAAGAGTCAGTTCTCCTGACGAGCATTCTTCCACCGCCAGCAGAAACAGATCTGGACCGATCCCCCTCTCAAGACTTCTGCTGGGTCTCCAACTGGTACAGTGTACAAAGTCAATTCTTCATTTCATTCCTCAGCGATTTCAATCACACCATAGTCTAAATGTCCTCCAGCATTACCTGGTCAAGAGCTCTCATCATTTCCACCTTTTCCAAAGTCATCTTCCTTCTCATGAATCACAAGTGTGCATCCAATAATGGACCTGTCCCCTGACAGATGGAACAGTTTATCCTTCATTTCAAAGATGGCCACACCATTTCAAATAGCCACCATGTTGCCAAGATCAGCAACTTGAGGCGATGAGTGCGCTCTACCTTCCTGGGCTGGACACATTCACTGCGGAGACCCTCATGACATTGCGCTAGTATTCGGCTATGCTCCTGGCCAACTGCATCGGGGTCCAAAGATTGGTTGGGAGGTTTGGGTGGGGGAGTGGAATTGAAGGTGGGGGGGGTTGGAAATGAAGGGGGGTGGAATTGAAGGTGGGGGGGGTTGGAATTGAAGGTGGGGGGGTTGGAATTGAAGGTGGGGGGGTTGGAATTGAAGGTGGGGGGGTTGGAATTGAAGGCGGGGGGGTTGGAATTGAAGGCGGGGGGGTTGGAATTGAAGGTGGGGGGGTTGGAATTGAAGGTGGGGGGGGTTGGAATTGAAGGTGGGGGGGGGTTGGAATTGAAGGTGGGGGGGTTGGAATTGAAGGTGGGGGGGGTTGGAATTGAAGGTGGGGGGGTTGGAATTGAAGGTGGGGGGGGTTGGAATTGAAGGTGGGGGGGTTGGAATTGAAGGTGGGGGGGTTGGAATTGAAGGTGGGGGGGGTTGGAATTGAAGGTGGGGGTGGTTGGAATTGAAGGTGGGGGGGGTTGGAATTGAAGGTGGGGGGGTTGGAATTGAAGGTGGGGGGGTTGGAATTGAAGGTGGGGGGGTTGGAATTGAAGGTGGGGGGGTTGGAATTGAAGGTGGGGGGGGTTGGAATTGAAGGTGGGGGTGGTTGGAATTGAAGGTGGGGGGGGTTGGAATTGAAGGTGGGGGGGTTGGAATTGAAGGTGGGGGGGGTTGGAATTGAAGGTGGGGGGGTTGGAATTGAAGGTGGGGGGGTTGGAATTGAAGGTGGGGGTTGGAATTGAAGGTGGGGGGGTTGGAATTGAAGGTGGGGGGGTTGGAATTGAAGGTGGGGGGGTTGGAATTGAAGGTGGGGGGGTTGGAATTGAAGGTGGGGGGGGTTGGAATTGAAGGTGGGGGGGTTGGAATTGAAGGTGGGGGGGGTTGGAATTGAAGGTGGGGGGGGTTGGAATTGAAGGTGGGGGGGTTGGAATTGAAGGTGGGGGGGGGTTGGAATTGAAGGTGGGGGGGTAGGAATTGAAGGTGGGGGGGGTTGGAATTGAAGGTGGGGGGGTTGGAATTGAAGGTGGGGGGGTTGGAATTGAAGGTGGGGGTTGGAATTGAAGGTGGGGGGGTTGGAATTGAAGGTGGGGGGGGTTGGAATTGAAGGTGGGGGGTTGGAATTGAAGGTGTGGGGGTTGGAATTGAAGGTGGGGGGGTTGGAATTGAAGGTGGGGGGGGTTGGAATTGAAGGTGGGGGGGTTGGAATTGAAGGTGGGTGGGTTTGAATTGAAGGTGGGGGGGTTGGAATTGAAGGTGGGGGGGGGGGGTTGGAATTGAAGGTGGGGGGGGGTTGGAATTGAAGGTGGGGAGGGGGTTGAAATTGAAGGTGGGGGGGGTTGGAATTGAAGGTGAGGGGGGTTGAAATTGAAAGTAGGGGGGATTGGAATTGAAGCTGGGGGGATGGGGGCTGAGGAAGGAAAGGTATTTGGAAGTCATCTTTCTTCCAGATGTTCCCAGGACCCTGGCAGAACCTGCAGTCTGCAAAGGGTTTCCTGGGGTGCCCTGTGGTTGGGCGCCCCACAGTCGCAGAGAGAGGAAAGTGAGCTGGGAGACTGAGAACAATCTTCCTGCCTCAGTCGAATGCCGATGTTATCTTGGGGAAGCCCGTGAAATCCCGGGGCAATGACCTGACCCAATGGGTCCCTGCCCCATTTCCTCTTCACATTCCCCAGGTGCACCCTACCTGATTAAGTGGCCAACCAGTTACTGTTAGTAGAACATTGCTGTTGCACAATCATGGCAACTTGCATTTTTGTAGCCTTTAACGTCCCATGGAGCTTCACAGAGATTTGATCAGAAAAACAATGAACACAAACTCAAAGGAGACATTAGAAGGGGCAACCAAAAGCTTGCTCAAAGGGGGTGGGTTTTAAGGAGAATCTTAAAAGGAGGATAGGGAGATGGAGAGGTTTCAGGGGGAGTTCCAGAATGTGCGGCCAAGGTAATTGAAAGCAATGGTGGGACGAAATTATGCGCGGGATGTTGGATTTTAAAGACTAGAGTGCAGGTGAGGAGGATTGTAGGGTTGGAGGAGGTTACAGAAATATGGAAGGGTGAGGACGTGAAGGGATTTAACCACATGGGTGAGAATTTTAAATTAGAGGCATTGAGGGACTGGAAGGCAATGTAGGCCAGTGAGAACAGAATGATGGGCCAGCAAGACTTACAACATAAGAACATAAGAAATAGGAGCAGGAGTAGGCCATAAGGCCCCTCGAGCCTGCTCTGCCATTCATGGTTGATCTGATCATGGATTCAGCTCCACTTCCCTGCCTGCTCCCGATAATCCCCTTATTGTTTAAGAAACTATCTATTTCTGTCTTAAATGTATTCAATGTCCCAGCTTCCACAGCTCTCTGAGGCAGCAAATTCCACAGATTCACAACCTTCTGAGAGAAGAAATTTCTCCTCCTCTCTGTTTTAAATGGGCAGCCCCTTATTCTAAGATCATGCCCTCTAGTTCTAGTCTCTCCCATCAGTGGAAACATCCTCTCTGCATCCACCTTGTCAAGCCCCCTCATAATCTTATGCGGTTCGATAAAATCACCTCTCATTCTTCTGAATTCCAATGAGTCGAGGCCCAACCTACTCAACCTTTCCTCATAGGTCAACCCCCTCATCTCCGGAATCAACCTAGTGAACCTTCTCTGAACTGCCTCCAAAGCAAGTATATCCTTTCGTAAATATGGAAACCAAAACTGCACGCAGTATTCCAGGTGTGGCCTCACCAATACCTTACATAGCTGTAGCAAGACTGCTTTTATACTCCATCCCTTTTGCAATAAAGGCCAAGATTCCATTGGCCTTCCTGATCACTTGCTGTACCTGCATACTATCCTTTTGTGTTTCATGCACATTTCTCCATTTAAATAATAACTTGCTCTTTGATTTTTTCTGCCAAAGTGCATGACCTCACACTTTCCAACATTATACTCCATCTGCCAAATTCTTGCTCACTTACTTAGCTTGCCTATGTCCTCCTGCAGCCTCTTTATATCCTCCGCACACATTGCCCTTCCTCCCATCTTTGTATCGTCAGCAAACTTGGCTACGTTACACTCAGTCCCTTCTTCCAAGTCGTTAATATAGATTGTAAATAGTTGGGGTCCTAGCACTGATCCAAGTCGTTAATATATGGTGCAGGATAGGATACGGGCAGCCAAGTTGTGGATGAGTTGAAGTTTGTGAAGATGGGAGGCTGACCAGGAAAGCATCCCGGCATAGTCGAGTCTGGAGGTGACAGAGGCATGCTTGAGGGCTTCAGCAGAAGATGGACTGAGGCAGGGGTGGAGACGGGCGATGTTACGGAGATGGAAGTTGCCGGTCTTTATGTTGGAGAGAATATGGGACCAGAAACTCATCTCATAGTAGAGTAGCATGCTGAGGCTGCGAGCAGTCTGGTTCAACCAGACAGTGTCCAGGGCTAGGCATGAAATCAGTGGCGAGAGCACGGAGTTTGTGGCGAGAGCCAATGTTTAACCGGAGGAGGCAGTGGAAGGGTAGCGAGAGGTGGTGGAGAGGTACAGTCCAGCGATACTCTATAGAGGATGGCAAAATTGTTAGGCCCAAACACCAGCTCATGTATTATGACAGTCAACAATAATGCTAGGTGTCCTCTTGGCAAAATGCGGATGATGTTGTCAAAGGGCAGCACAGAGATGAGGAAGAGGATCGGGCAAGTGATAGATCCTTGGGGATTCCAGAGGTGATGGTTCGGAAGTGGGAAGAGAAACCGTTGCTAAAGATGCTTTGACTACGCTAAAAGTATACGCTAAAAGTATTTCATTGTGTGCAGTGTTTTGCGATGTTTGGGTATGAGAAGGTACTATATAAATATTTGCTTTGTGGTATATCATTTGACATCGAAAGCTTCTGGATTTTGAGAGCCCGGGTTACATGATGCTCTGCAGACCAGTGTTTGAGATTTCTGTCTCAGACATTATGTGTGCTGTTACACTGTTGAAACAGCTGTCAGTATGAAATCTGAACATGTTCAGAATGTCCGGTAATGTGCACAGATGGGGTAGGGAGCATTACTCCCAGTCCAGCGATACTCTATCGAGAATGGATAAATTGTTAGACCCAAACACCAGCTCATATATTGTGACAGTCAACAATAGTGCGAGATGTCCCCTTTGCAAAGTGGAGGTTATTTGTGTGTGGTAAATTTAAATGTGCAAACATAATGTAATTGCAATTTGAATTTTCTAGGACGGGGTGGAGGTGGGGGAAGAAAGAGAGAGAGAAGGTACTAATCTAAAATGGGGACCAGGGCTGGATCCTATCACTCCTCCCCAGCAGCAACAACTTACATTTATACAGCGCTTTAAATGCATTAAAATTTCCCAAAATGCTTCACAGGAGCATTATCAAACAGAAATTGACACTGAGCTATATAAGGAGATATTAGGACAGGTCGATCAAAGGGGTAGGTTTTAAGGAGCGAGTTAAAGGAGGAGAGATAGAGATGCGGAAAGCTTTAGAGAGGGAATTCCAGAGCTTAAGGCCAAGGTTTCTGAAGGCACAGCCGCCAATGATGGAACGATGAAAATCAGGGATGCATAAGAGGCCAGAATTGGGGAGCGCAGAGTCACCGAGTCATTCAATAAGGACACCTCCCCCACATCCCCCCGCCCGCCCTGTTCTCACCCCAAAGCAAGCAGTCTCACCACCCATCTCCGACCCCACCCATCTCCATTCAGTGAGCCAATACTGGAGAATATATTGAGGGAAAAACCCATAATGATGTCCAAAGTTTGTCCTCTCTAAAAAAGAGATACAGCATTGCAAGTTTAAAATGAAATGTTGTACAACCATTCTGATTGATAGTTCTCAGTACCCTCACTTTAAAATAGTGAAAACACCAGGATTTCTTGTGTCCATCAATGCCTATACAAAGCTAATCACTACCTGTGCATGTGTTTATATGTATGTGCTTATGTTGTGTGTGTAGGGTATACGTGTGTATGTTTGTGTGTGTGTGTCTGTTGAGTGTATATCTACATGCCTGTGTCAGTGTGAGCGAGTGTGCACACTTTGGCTGATTTTTAAAAATCGCGTAACACAACAGGGGATCTCACCATGGTCGCCAACTCTGGCTGGACGTATTCCTGGAGGTTTCATTGCCTGTCCTCCTGTCTCTAACCACATCGTCTCTATGCTCCCGCCATTGGTTGTCCAACAGCTCCATCCTCACGGCGCACCATGGCCAATTGGGAAGGAAAGACGTTACATTATTCTGACAGGATAGATGGGGGGAGGATGTTTCCCCTGGCTGGGGAGTCTAGAACCAGGGATCACAGTGTCAGGATAAGGGGTCGGCCATTTAGGACTGAGATGAAGAGAAACTTCTTCAGTCAGAAGGTTATGAATCTTTGGAATTCTCTGTCCCAGAGGGCTGTGGAGGCTCAGTTGTTGAGTATATTCAAGACAGAGATCGATATATTTTTGGATATTAAAGGAATCATGGGATATGGGGGATAGTGCAGGAAAGTGGAGTTGAGGTGGAAGATCAGTCATGATCTTGTTGAATGGTGGAGCAGGCTCAAGGGGCCGAATGGCCTACTCCTGCTCTTGTGCTCTTATTGCACAGTTCCACATTGGGCAGTGTGTTTACACATTGAGCTCCACCTTTCCTTGTAGGTTCCAAATTATTGTCGTTGCTTACTTGTATGCAAGCTGGAGCAGAAAGCATTGGAACTTTGTTACATTCATTAATAAATACACATCTGTTTTTCAGGCTTTCTGAAGACCATTCCTAAATAATTAAGGGCCAATTCACAGAGTGCCTGGAGAATATCAATATGCTGTGTAAAGGCATTCTTTTTGTGAATGTTATTTCTTCTTTAATATTTGAAACAAAGGCTGCAGCTCTTGGAGTTGAGGAACATGAGGTATCTCAGGCCAGCAGGCCTTCACCTCAACCAGATGTGAATGGTCTCATCCAGTTATCCTCCATACATCAACAGGACTTCAGACTAAACGTGCCTCTGACATCCTCTACTTTGCCTGTAGAAACTGACAGTAATGTGGGCCCTTTGCTGTCCTCTCGGATGTCTTCACCACTGCCTGCAGAAAGAGGGGCTGGCACAAGACCTTTCTTGACATCTAGGATGTCTACAGTGTTACCTGTTGAAAGAGGCGCTGGTACAGAATCGGTGTTCGCACCACACATCAGATTGGGGTCTGATGGCAAGACTGTGAACGCTGTGTTGTTCAACCATGATGAGGTTGGTTCTCCTGAGAGTGCTGGATCACTGCATGCCACCATGTTTCCAAACGAAAGCCAGATGGACATCCTGCTTTCTACTGAAAGTCCTCAAGAAGTCATTCCCTCAAATCTTCCAGAGTCAATGAGCAAAACTCTATCCAGTGATTCAAGTGACTTTTCCGTTCAAAAGCCACCCAGTGTTGGATTGCAACCCACGGGATCCACAGCCATGTCATTCTTCGCCCGGATGTATCCTGCCACGCTGAGAACCACTCGCGAGTCTCCACAAGAACTTTCTCTTGGAAGATCAGTGGTGCCAATCTATACATTTCCTGGTCCTGAAGAAAGACCAGCCTTTGTGAGACCAATTACCACCAGTGCAAGTACTAAGGTGCTAACCAAGACCAAGCCACCAATTCAACTGGCCTCTGACCGCTCTGTGCTTTTTTCGGTGTCGGAACTGCCGGCCGAGATCTTGAGGCTGCCTCCGAGAATAACCACCCATCAGGCTGTCACATTGGCCGTGGACCAATCAAGCAGTGGGTCATCAAATTACCCTGCAACGCCAAAAGCGAGACCTAAGGACATCACCCAGCTCTATAATGATGTGCTGTTCAATATTACTGAAACTCGCAGTACTGCACAGGGAAGGAGTGTGCCAACCAGGCATGTGCCAACCAGCAGATCATATGAAACGGGATCTCCCAACAAAGGAACACGGGACTCTTTATCCATAACATCGTTTTCTTCTACTCCAACCTACCAAACTCAACAAACAAAGATCAATGAGTGGGCAGGAAGGACAACAGGTGAGCAATGATTTTTAAACAAAGGCTCAGTGGGAGCACCCTTACCTCTGAGTCAGAAGGTTATGGGTTCAAGTCCCATTCCAGGGACTTGAGCACAAAAATCTAGGTTGACACTCCAGTGCAGTGCTGAGGGAGCGCTGAACTGTCGGAGGTGCTGCCTTTCAGATGAGATGTTAAACCGAGGCCCCGTCTGGTCCCTCAGGTGGACGTAAAAGATCCTATGGCACTATTTCGAAGAAAAGCAGGGGAGTTATCCCCGTTGTCCTGGCCAATATTTATCCCTCAATCAACATAACAAAAACAGTTTATCTGATCATTATTACATTGCTATTTGTGGGAGTCTGATGTGCACAAGTTTTTTGCCACGTTTCCCACATTACAACAGTGACTACACTTCAAAAGTACTTCATTGGCTGTAAAACGCTTTGAGATGTCTGGTGGTCGTGAAAGGCGCTATATAAATGTAAGTCTTTCTTTTTAAAAATTAGATTTTGCAATCTTCTGTAACTTTCATTACTAAATTCCAGAAAATCCCCCTTTTCTTTATTCATTCCGGAATGTGGGTACCGCTGGCAAGGCCAGCATTTATTGCCCATCCCTAACTCTCCTCGGAAAGTGGTGGTGAGGCACCTTCTTAAACCGCTGCAGTCCTTGCGGTGTAGGGACTCCCACAGTGCTGTTAGAGAGGGAGTTCCAGGATCTTGACCCAGCAACGATGACGGAACTGCGATATATGTCTAAGTCAGGATGATGTGTAACTTGGAGGGGAACTTTTCTGTGGCACTTGTTATTTCCGGACAACCACTCAAATTGGTGTTATAATGATCATCTGCTTTTATTTCTAGACCCACAAGAATATTCTATGAAAGAATAACAAAAATAAATACAAAAGTAGACATTGGAGTGTAATTGCTACTTTGTCCTGACTCCCATTAAGGGGGCGTCTACTGTTCAATCAACAATGTGCAAGCACTATACATATCAGCGTTGAGCATTGTAGACCAGCTAAGTCTTGTGTTTGATTCCTGATTGGCGCTGCGCCCCAACTCAGTTGGGTAGCGGTGTTACCAGCTCTGGAGAGAACAATATTGACAAACAGTAAATGCGACCCCTGCTGGTGGGATGTGTGTGTGGGTGTGGGTCCCAGGTGAGGGCAATACTGAGCACTCAGCTTCGATGGGGCCCGTGGTTGTTTAGCCAAGGCTCACAGTCCAGGCTCAGGAATGACTTGGGTGAGAGGGCTGCTGGAGCTTCTGCAACTCGATCCAGCTTGCATGTTGGGTGGTGGGCGGAGCGATCACACCATCTGCCCAAAGACTCTAGCGAGAGGCCCCAAACCAGGTGAGCTGTCAGCACTCAGTGAGCGCTGATCGAGGGGAGGGGGCAACTGGTGGATTCTCCGCACAGCCGATTCCCGAAGTCAAAACTTAGAGAAAGAAAGACTTGGATTTATATAGCGCCTTTTATGACCACCGGACGCCTCAAAGCACTTTTCAGCCAATGAAGTACTTTTGGAGTGCAGTCACTGTTGTATTCTGGGAAAGGCGGCAGCCAATTTTTGCACAGCAAGCTCCCACAAAAAGCAATGTGATAATGACCCTAACCCTAAACCTGTTTTTTTGTTATGTTGATTGAGGGATAAATATTGGCCAAGACACCAGGGATAACTCCCCTGCTCTTCTTCGAAATAGTGCCATGGGATCTTTTACGTGGACTTGAGAGAGCAGACGGGGCCTTGGTTTAACGTCTCAGCCGAAAGACAACACCTTCAACTGTGCAGTGCTCCCTCAGCACTGCACTGGAGTGCCAGCCTAGATTTCTGTGCTCAAGTCCCTGGAGTGGGACTTGAACCCACAACCTTCTGACTCAGAGGCGAGTGTGCTACCCACTGAGCCACAGCTGACACAGTTTAAAGGGGTGGGGGATGACAATCACGGGACGGGGCCCACTGATAGGTTGGCAGCAGGAGGCAAGATTTGTGTTGCGACCAGGAAAAGCATTCAGAAAAATCATATGCCACAGGTCTTCTTTTGGCCATTTGGGAGTGGCCTCACGCAGTCCCTTTAAGGAGCACTGGTTAGGCTATTAGAAACATAGAAACATAGAAAATAGGTGCAGGAGTAGGCCATTCGGCCCTTCTAGCCTGCACCGCCATTCAATGAGTTCATGGCTGAACATTCAACTTCAGTACCCCATTCCTGCTTTCTCGCCATACCCCTTGATCCCCCTAGCAGTAAGGACCTCATCTAACTCCTTTTTGAATATATTTAGTGAATTGGCCTCAACAACTTTCTGTGGTAGAGAATTCCACAGGTTCACCACTCTCTGGGTGAAGAAGTTCCTCCGCATCTCGGTCCTAAATGGCTTACCCCTTATCCTTAGACTGTGACCCCTGGTTCTGGACTTCCCCAACATTGGGAACATTCTTCCTGCATCTAACCTGTCTAACCCCGTCAGAATTTTATATGTTTCTATGAGGTCCCCTCTCATTCTTCTGAACTCCAGTGAATACAAGCCCAGTTGATCCAGTCTTTCTTGATAGGTCAGTCCCGCCATCCCGGGAATCGGTCTGGTGAACCTTCGCTGCACTCCCTCAATAGCAAGAATGTCCTTCCTCAGGTTAGGAGACCAAAACTGTACACAATACTCCAGGTGTGGCCTCACCAATGCCCTGTACAACTGTAGCAACACCTCCCTGCCCCTGTACTCAAATCCCCTTGCTATGAAGGCCAACATGCCATTTGCTTTCTTAACCGCCTGCTGCACCTGCATGCCAACCTTCAATGACTGATGTACCATGACACCCAGGTCTCTTTGCACCTCCCCTTTTCCTAATCTGTCACCATTCAGATAATAGTCTGTCTCTCTGTTTTTACCACCAAAGTGGATAACCTCACATTTATCCACATTATACTTCATCTGCCATGCATTTGCCCACTCACCTAACCTATCCAAGTCGCTCTGCAGCCTCACAGCATCCTCCTCGCAGCTCACACTGCCACCCAACTTAGTGTCATCCGCAAATTTGGAGATACTACATTTAATCCCCTCATCTAAATCATTAATGTACAGTGTAAACAGCTGGGGCCCCAGCACAGAACCTTGCGGTACCCCACTAGTCACTGCCTGCCATTCTGAAAAGTACCCATTTACTCCTACTCTTTGCTTCCTGCCTGACAACCAGTTCTCAATCCATGTCAGTACACTACCCCCAATCCCATGTGCTCTAACTTTGCACATCAATCTCTTGTGTGGGACCTTGTCGAACGCCTTCTGAAAGTCCAAATATACCACATCTGCCCAATACCACTGGGCGGAGAATGCACAGTGCAATTGGTACCAAAACATCGTGTCACTTTGGCCTGCTGACCGCCTTGTTTTTCCATGTTAACAGGGTGGTGGGCAGACAAAGATCAAGCCCCCTGTCTCAGAGGGGATAGTTCCTCCGGAGCTACCTCATCGAATCCTTTTGTCACTTTGAACACCTCGATTAGATCACCCCTCAAACTTCTAATCTCGAGGGAATACAAAACCAAGTTTATGGAACAAATGCGCCCTCATAATTTAAACCTGTAAGTTCCAGTATCATTCTGGGGAATCTGCACTGCACCCACTCCAAGGCCAATATATCTTTCCTGAGGTGTGGTGCCCAGTACTGAATGTGGCATTCTAGATGGGGTGTAACCCAGGCTCTGCACAACTGAAGCATCACTTCCTCCCCTTTGTATTCCAGCTCTCTTGAGATAAAGGTCAACATTCCATTAGCCTTTTGATTAATTTTACAATAGAAACATAGAAAATAGGTTCAGGAGCAGGCCATTCGGCCCTTCGAGCCTGCACCGCCATTCAATGAGTTCATGGCTGAACATGCAACTTCAGTACCCCATTCCTGCTTTCTCGCCATACCCCTTGATCCCCTGAGTAGTAAGGACTACATCTAACTCCTTTTTGAATATATTTTAGTCCATGTGTGCTAGCTGTTAGTGATTAATACACATGGACACCTAAATCCCATTGATCCTCCACAGCTCCTGGTCTCTTACCATTTAAGAAAATATTCTGATCTCTCTTTCTCCAATCCAAAGTGGATTACCTCACACTTGCCCACGTTAAACTCCATCTACCACAGTTTTGCCCATTCACTTGGCCTCTGTCCCTGTGTAACTTCCTGCTCCCGTCTGCACAACTTATTGTGCCTCGTTCGACTGCAGTGCGCCCCCCTCAATGGCTGGGTAGTTTGTTGAACACTCACACAGATGATGAAAGGTTGCTTGTGTGGATTAACAGACTGTCACTGACGCCAACGAGACTGTACCCTCGCAGGAGTCTGTGCCTTCAGGAGATAATCTTTTGATTTTTCAGTAAATCCTATTAAATTGAGTCTCATTTGTATGAGGTCATCATAGGCAGTCCCTTGGAATCGAGGAAGACTTGATTCCACTCCTGAAGTGAGTTCTTTGGTGGCTGAACAGTCCAATACGAGAGCCGCAGACTCTGTCACAGGTGGGGCAGATAGTCATTGAGGGAAGGGGTGGGTGGGACTGTTTTGCCACATGCTCTTTCTGCTGTCTGCACTTGCTTTCGGCGTTGAGACTCGAGGTGCTCAGCGCCCTCTCGGATGCACTTCCTCCACTTAGGGCGGTCTTTGGCCCGGGACTCCCAGGTGTCAGTGGGAATGTCGCACTTTATCAGGGAGGCTTTGAGGGTGTCCTTGTAGCGCTCCACTGCCCACCTTTGGATCGTTTGCCGTGAAGGAGCTCCGAGTAAAGCACTTGCTTTGGGAGTCTCGTGTCTGGCATGCAGACTATGTGGCTTGCCCAGCGGAGCTGATTGAGTGTGGTCAGTGCTTCAATGCTGGGGATGTTAGCCTGAATGAGGACGCTGATGTTGGTGCACTTGTCCTCCCAGGGGATTTGTAGGATCTTGCGGAGACATCGTTGGTGATATTTCTCCAGCAACTTGAGGTGTCTATTGTACATGGTCCATGTCTCTGAGCCATACAGAAGGGCAGGTATTATTACAGCCCTGTAGACCATGAGCTTGGTGGCAGTTTGGAGGACCTGGTCTTCCAGCACTCTTTTCCTCAGGCGACCGAAGGCTGCACTGGCGCACTGGAGGCGGTGTTGGATCTCGTCGTCGACGCCTGCTCTTGTTGATAGGAGGCTCCCGAGATATGAGAAGTGGTCCACGGTATCCAGGGCCGTGGATATTGATGACTGAGGGGCAGTGCTGTGTGGTGAGGACAGGCTGGTGGAGGACCTTTGTCTTACGGATGTTTAGCGTAAGGCCCATGCTTTCGTACGCCTCAGTAAATACGTCGACTGTGTCCTGGAGTGCAGCCTCTGTATGTGCGCAGACGCAGGCGTCGTCCGTGTACTGTAGTTCGACGACAGAGGTTGGGGTGGTCTTGGATCTGGCCTGGAGACGACGACGGTTGAACAGGTTCCCACTGGTTCTGTAGTTTAGTTCCACTCCAGCGGGGAGCTTGTTGACTGTGAGGTGGAACATGGTGGCGAGAAAGATTGAGAAGACGATTGGGGCGATGACGCAGCCATGTTTGACCCCGGTCCGGATGTGAATTGGGTCTGTGATGGATCCGTTGGTAAGGATCACGGCCTGCATGTCGTCGTGGAGCAGGTGGAGGATGGTGACGAACTTGTATGAGGTGGTAGGGTGCTTAATTAACTGATCATGGCTTCACTCCTCCCTATCACTGTAACCTTCTCCAGCCCTACAACTCTCCGAGATCTCTGCGCTCCTCCAATTCAGGCCTCTTGAGCAACACAGATTTTCTTCGTCCCACCATTGGCGGCCGTGCCTTCTGTTGCCAAGGCCCAAGCTCTGTAATTCCCTCCCTAAACCTCTCTGCCTTTCTCTCCTCCTTTAAGGAACGTCTTTAAAGCATCCATGAAGACGCTCCTTAATACCTACCGCTTCGACCAAGCTTTTAGTCACCTGCCCCAATATCTCCTCATGTGGCTAGGTGTCAAATTTTGCCTGATAATCGCTCCTGCAAAGCACCTTGGATAATTTACTATGTTAAAGACGCTATATAAATGCAAGTTGTCATTTGTTGTTGCTACAATTGGCCACAGTGTCCCTTAGGCTAGGCAGGAAAAAAGAATTGCGACGACCCTCACGGTCCAGATGCCTCTTGATACTCACAGTCTGGGCTCGAAAAGAAAGAATGGCCACTGAGCTGAGGCAGTGTAGAGTAGTTGGCTCCTGTGGAATTTTACCCCCGGCCTACAGGGGAAGAGCAGAGACAAAAGGAGGAAATCTGAAAGAAAGAAAGCTTCAGTGATGTAATTTAAGAGGTAGTGCTTTTCACTCAGTGCGTCACTTGACTGAAAGGTGGATGGCTTGAAGAGAAAAATAATAGAAAATGTGAGAAAAATCTTAAAAAGGAAGACCACTGGATGGCACACTCACTGCGGTATTTATCAGTATTCTGTGCATATGTGCACCTGATTTATCTCATTTGCTCCCCGGAGGGTTGTGGAAGGAGCATATTAGAATCCAGTACATGCACACTTAGATCTACAGACTGCTTGCTCTCTGTCTGTCTCATTCTCTCTCTGTCTGTCTCATTCTCTCTCTGCCTCGCTCTCTCTGCCTCCCTCTCTCATTTTCTCCCTCTCATTCTCTCTATCTTTCGTTCCATCTCCCTCTCTCTCATTCTCTCCATTTCTCATGTCGCTCCCTCATTCTCTCTGTCTTGTTCTGTCTCATTCCCTCAGTCCTTGTCTCTCTCATTCTCCTTCCATCTCTCTCATTCTCCTTCTCTCATTGTGTCTCATTCTCTCTCTCTCATTTTCTCTCTCTGTCTCCCTCTCACTATCATTCTCTGTCTCATATTTTCTCTCATTCGCTCTCTCTCTTTCTCATTCTCTCTCTCTCTCTCTTTTGCTCTCTCTCGTTTTTCTTTCTTTCTCATTATTTCTCTCTCTCTCTTCAGCCTCTCAGGGCAGTTCCCCTTTCATTGTGAAGTGAATGATTAATCTGCGGGCCATAGCTGTCCGTGAGCTCCTTAGCTGTGTCCTGGTTATAATCAGGAGACCCTCTGTAGGTCATATTCTAACATAAGAGTATCCTCGCAAAATACAAAATGATCAGCAAGGTCAGGAGGAAATTACTGAAGGTGCACTTGTGAATTGATAAGTGGTGGCAGAACCAAGGACTATACGGATTCGTTACTGGTGATCTAAACACTGTGCTTATCTATTGTACTATATCCTGTGGTTCACTCCCAGTGGCTGTTATTCCATATAATGAAGCTCGATTTGCCTGGATGAGTGCAGCTCCAACAACACTCAAGACGCTCGACACCATCCAGGACAAAGCAGCCCGCCTGATTGGCAACCTAACCACCACCATCATCATCATCATAGGCAGTCCCTCGAAATCGAGGAAGACTTGCTTCCACTCTAAAAGTGAGTTCTTAAATGACTGAACAGTCCAATACGGGAATTACAGTCTCTGTCACAGGTGGGACAGACAGTCGTTGAAGGAAAGGGTGGGTGGGACTGGTTTGCCGCACGCTCCTTCCGCTGCCTGCGCTTTTTTTCTGCATGCTCTCGGCGACGAGGCTCAAGGTGTTCAGCGCCCTCCCGGATGCACTTCCTCCATTTAGGGTGGTCTTTGGCCAGGGTCTCCCAGGTGTCAGTGGGGATGTTGCATTTTATCAAGGAGGCTTTGAGGGTGTCCTTGAAACGTTTCCTCTGCCCATCTTGGGCTCGTTTGCCGTGAAGGAGTTCCAAGTAGAGCGCTTGCTTTGGGAGTCTTGTGTCAGGCATGTGAACAATGTGGCCCGCCCAACGGAGCTGGTCGAGTGTGGTCAGTGCTTCAATGCTGGGGCTGTTGGCCTAATCGAGGATGCTAACGTTGGTGCATCTGTCCTCTCGGGGGATTTGCAGGATCTTGCGGAGACATCATTGGTGGTATTTCTCCAGCGATTTGAGATGTCTACTGTATATGGTCCACGTCTCTGAGCCATACAGGAGAGAGGGTATCACTACAGCCCTGTAGACCATGAGCTTGGTGGCAGATTTGAGGGCCTGATCTTCGAACACTCTTTTCTTCAGGCAGCCAAAGGCTGCGCTGGCGCACTGGAGGCAGCGTTGAACCTCGTCATCGATGTCTGCCCTTCCTGATAATAGCCTCCCGAGGTATGGAAAGTGGTCCACCTGGTCCAGGGCCGCACCGTGGATCTTGATGACTGGGGAGCAGTGCTGTGCTGCGGGGCCAGGTTGGTGGAGGACCTTTGTCTTATGGATGTTTAGTGTAAGGCCCACGCTTTCGAACTCCTCGATTGTGTTCCAGTCTGTAACTCACTGCCAGTGGCTGTTAATCTATATAATGAACCGCCCTATTGTGTTATATAGTGCATGGACTGAAATCTTACAAAATCTTACAAAAGCAACCAGCCCTGGGAGAATGGAAATCCCTGGACATGCCATCATTCAAAAGATTAAAATAATTATAAAGCTAATTTTATTACATGTTTCCCGGTTATATTTGGATAAAATTGGAAAATTAAGGTGATATTTTTACATTGATAGAATCCAAGGGATTTACACTTTCTACCCTCTGTTCCCTTATCACCAGCTGCAGATAACCCTTGTGTGGATTTAGCCTTAAGTCAGCCCCTGCACATATTGTTCCTATTGAATTCAGTCACCACACCCAGGTGATAATGTTGATAGTGCGAGGACTGTTTTGGATTGCAAACATTGTTATTTTAATGTTAATTTTAACAAAAGCTGCTCCTGTTTGCCTGGTTCTTTCCAGCACAGATAAGCAAACAGCCACTGGGGCAGTAATCACATTTTGCATTGATCCAGATACAGGTTCGTTGAACCAAACACTCATCTGAACTGGTAAATGGGTTATTGTTTTTACTAGTTTAACTCTTGTTTTTACTAGTTTAAGTGCTGAATAAGCAATGACTCTGTGTACGAACAACAAACTTGCATTTATATAGTGCCTTTCACTACCTTGGGATGTGCCAAAAAAGTTTTACAGTCAATGAAGTACTTTTGAGATGTCATCACTGTTGTAAATGTGGTGGTCAGTTTGTGCACAGCAAGCTTCCACAAACAGCAATGTGATAATGACCAGATAATCTGTTTTAGTGATGTTGGCTGAGGGATAAATATTGGCCAGGACACCGGGGAGAACTGCCCTGCTCTTTTTCGAATGGTGTCACGGGATCTTTTACATGCACCTGAGAGAGCAGACGAGGCCTCGGTTTAACGTCTTATCCGAAAGGCTGCACAAGTTGAACCTGTCAAAACCGGCGCTTTTTTGTCTGGCATCATTCTTGGCCCCGGGGGGAGGGGGAGGCGCATGTGCAGACGGTCGGGTCGTTGACAGCAGCGTTGTCAGCATTACGCTTCGTCAACGTTTAATACAGCAGTTACTTTCTGTTCTTTAAATCTTTCCCCCTCTCTCCGGCGCACCCCCCCGGCCCCTCCCAATGGTTGCTGGGCCCGAAATGCTGTGCAGTAGGCTTCTGCACAACGTTGTTGTCAGCAGTGGGTGAATCAGGACTAAATGCTGTGCAGTAGCCTTCTGCACAGCGCAAATCCAGCTCGGGGTCAGGACACCATCTTGTGAGGCAATTTTCAATAAAGCAGCGCAGAGAAGGAGCATGGCAGGAGTTTTGGAGCCGGAGCGTGGCATAGGTCCTCGGTCAGGGGCACAAGCGCCGTCATCAGGACCGGGTAAGTCGAGGGTCGGCGTGACCTCCCGTCGTCCGGCAAATCCTCTTGTCCGGCACAGGCCAAGTCCCGAGAGTGCTGGATAAGAGAGGTTCAACCTGTACCTCCGACAGTGCAGCACTCCCTCAGCACTGCACTGGAGCGTCAGTCTAGATTATGGGCTCGAGTCTCTGGAATGGGACCTTGTTACTCAGAGCCGAGCGTGTTACCAACTGAGCCACAGCTGACACTACAACTATACAGTGGGCAACCCTTATCCTGTTGAACAAGCAGTGACTGTGTGTAGTTATACAGTGAGTAGCCTTTAACCCACTAAATAAACAGCAAATCCATTTGTACAGTTACAGTGACCCTTGCCTAATTGAATAAGCAGGATGGCTGTACAGTTACACAGCTGGAAACACTTGCTCTGTTGAATAAACAGCACCAGAAACATAATAATGGATAGCATTAGTGAATAATGAAGAAGGTATGGGCCAGTTTAACAGGATTAGTAAGGATAGGTCATGTTTGAATAACTGAATTGAATTCCTTGAGGAAATGACTGAGCATATAGGGAAAGGGCATGCAGTAGATGTCGCGCCTTTGTACTTCCAAGAAGTGTCTGATAAAGAGCCACATAAGAGATTAGTGAGGATGAAGACCCATGGTGTGGATTGACACAGGCAAGGCGGCTTTTATTGCCCGTACCTAGGTGCCCTGAGAAGGTGATGGTGGGCTTTCTCCTTGAACCGTTGCAGTCTGTGTGGTGTTACGTGGCAAATCCCAGGATACTGAGCCAGTGACGATGAGTGATCGGTGATACGTGTCCAAGTCAGGATGGCGTGTGGCATGGAGGAGAACTTGGAGGTGATGGTGTTCGTACCCATTGCATCACTTGTCCTTCTTGATGGCAGAGGTTGCAAGGGAGGGAGATGTAGTTGAAGGAACCTTGGCGAGTTGCTCCAGTGCATCCTGTAGATCATACACCCTGCAGCCCACAGTGTGCCAGTAGTGGAGGGGGTGGATATGGAGCCCAGTAGCAGGGGCACTGATCAAGCACACTGCTCTGTCCTGGACAGTTTTGGAGCTTCTAGTTGAGAACCAGTGCCCTCTGTTGTTGCCCCAATCTTAGTCCTTTTACCAAGCAGACACACCAGAGAAGTGAGCTGCTTCTCCATAAGGAAATATTGGGAGAGGAACCATTCCTCAGCTACAATTGGCCAGATAGCCTCCTTCTGTGCTGTATCATTCTATGATTCTAGGAACCGTTCCCTGTGCTACTCCCTGAGGTGGAGTTGGTGTGTGGCACAGAGGTATGTGGGAGAGGAGCCACCCTGAGCTATCCGGTCAGGTGGAGTTAGTATCCGGCACAGAGGTTTGAATGAAAGGAAAGGAAAAAAATTATTAAAATGATTGCTTCACGTATTTGTTTAAACATCAGATGTTGGTGATTTCTAATCCACTTGAATTTCTTTTTTCCCAATAATGCAGCAACAATGGAACCCGTGTCCACACAAGATGTCGCTGCTGCAGTGGAGCAGGACACTGACCAGGGGAACCTAGAGGATTGGGACTCAGCCAGGAATCTACTAACTCCCACCCCGGCCATCACATGGACAATGCCAGCAGAGTTCACAGGTCAGTCTGGGGGAAGGGATCAGTCTGGGGACAGGGGTCGGTCTTGGGGCAGAGGTCGGTCTGAGGGCAGGGGTCGGTCTGACAGCAAAGGTACAGGTCTGGTCATTTTCTCTTGCTGGTCATCCTGCTTCACTTGGTAGCCCACTCACCTCTGGATCAGCAGGCTGTGGGTTCCAATCAAAGAGCAGGGACTTCTCCCAGCCTCCTGGGCCAGTTGCAGCCACTGAAAGCATTATCTGGTGACATCTTATTTTCTATTTATGGGAACTCACTGTGTGCAAATTGGCTACTGAGTTTAAGAACATAAGAAATAGGAGCAGGAGTCGGCCATTTGGCCCCTCGAGCCTGCTCCGCCATTTAATAAGATCATGACTGATCTGATCTTGGGCTCAGCTCCACTTCCCTGCTCGCTCCCCATAACCCTTTACTCCCTTATCACTCAAAAATCTGACTATCTCCACCTTGAATATATTCAATGACCCAGACTCCACAGCTCTCTGAGGCAGAGAATTCCACAGATTTACAGCCCTCTTGAGAGAAAAAATTCCTCCATGTCCTGTCTCCCTTCTAAGCAGTGAAACTCTGCTTTTGTGTGTCGTCATCCTTGCAGAAATGATTGGTGTTTTGAGGACCAACCAACTCTCCCAACGACAGGAGCAAAACTCTGGGGAAGGCTCAATTCCCCATCCCACATATTGCTCCTTAGTGGACAGTTGCCGACAGATCATTGATCTGTCTTCCCTTTCTGCCAGGGAACGCAAGAAAAGACAGACATACTTAATTTGTATAGCCCCTTTCACAACCTCAGGATATCCCAAAGCAACCAAAGAAGTACTTTGAAGTGTAGTCATGTACAGAGACATTGGAGTTCAGAAGAATGAGAGGTGACTTTATCGAAACATATAAGATAATGAGGGGGCTCGACAAGGTGGATGCAGAGAGGATATTTCCACTCATAGGGGAAACTAAAACGAGGGACATAGTCTCAGAATAAGGGGCTACCCATTTAAAACAGAGATGAGGAGGAATTTCTTCTCTCAGAGGGTTGTAAACATCTGTGGAATTCTCTGCCCCAGAGAGCGGTGGAGGCTGAGTCATTGAATATATTTAAGGCAGAGACAGACAGATTTTTGAGTGATAAGGTAATAAAGGGTTATGGAGAGTGGGCAGGGAAATGGAACTGAGTCCATGATCAGATCAGCCATGATCTTATTAAATGGCAGAGCAGGCTCGAGGGGTCAAATGGCCTGCTCCTGCTCCTATTTCATGTGTTCTTGTGTTCAAAGGTACAGACGTGATGGGTCAAATGGCCTTCTTCTGTGCCGTAAATTTCTATGATTCTCTGTAGGACATGCGGCAGCCAATTTGCACACAGCAAAGTCCCACAAACAGCAATGAGACAAATGACAAGATCGTCTGTTATTGGTTGAGGGATAAATATTGTCCAGGACACCGCAGAGATCTCCCCTGCTCTTTTTCGAATAGTTGCCTAGAATTACATAGAAGTTTCAGCACAGAAACAGGCCATTTGGCCCCACTAGTTCACGCCGATGTTTATGTTCCACAAGAGCCTCCTCCCACTTTATTTACTTCATCTCACCCTATCAACATACCATGCTATTCCTTTCTCCATCATATACTTAACTGTGGGATCTTTAATGTCTATCTGAAAGGGCAGACGGGGGCCTCGGTTTAATGTCTCAGCCAAAAGACAACACCTCCCACAGTGCTGCACGCCCTCAGTACTGTACTGGAGTGACAGCCTAAATTATGTGTTCAAATTTCTGGAGTAAGCTTTTGGTCACCTGTCCTATTATCTCTTTATGTGGCTCGGTGTCAAACTTTGTTTGATAACACTCTTGTGAAGTGCCTTGAGACGGTTTTACCACGGTATAGGCGCTATATAAATGCAAGTTGTTGTTGAATGAACTCGGATGGAATAGACTTCCAGAGAGAATAGTCGAAGCGAAAACACAAACTTTTAAGAAATAATTGGATGCTGAAAACGGGCGTTTAGGATCTTCATAGATGCATGAATTAAGAATGGCATCTTCATCTGGAACTATCTTGAGATTGGGTAAATTACCTTCCTCAACTGATCTGTCTTGTAGCCTGAGCTGCCTCAACTTTCTTTTTCTTGTCTTCCTTCTTTCTTTCTCCTTTACCCTTTTTCATTAGTTCCTTATGTCTCTCCTACAAGTGTTTCCTCTTGTATGTCCTCTTACATGAGAAAGCTAGGCAACGCTTTGGTGTTGGGACATAACGGGTGAAGTCTGCAGGCGCTATAGTTTTAATAGAGGGCTTTCATTTTTGCTATGGAAGCTGGGATTACTCTACTTCCATTGCGGTCTCTCGCACTCCGGTGAAAGAAATCAAGACAAATGCTTGGAACTACTGGCACAGTTCGTGCATGTGCGAGACTGAGCTCCTGAAGTGAGAGAGCAAGAGATCCTGTAAGTCTCCCGCCAATTATCGAACCGTTGGTTCGTGTGGCGCCTCCATGTGCCTCAGTTATTTAACATGGACAGCAGCAATCAGCAGTCACACTGAGCCTCCCAGCTACGTGTCGACTGCAGGGCGCTCACAGGGTAAGCTCCCTGGGCCGCTCAGTGCAACACTTTCTACCTAGAAACCACATACGTCTCTGTTCATTCACTCGGAAATTGTGCATTGTGAACGCAGGGCCCATCTCTGATTGAGTGAAAGGAAGGATTTAGCTGAGCCTGTACAATTCTGAAAAGCCACAAATCCCTCTCATTCATTCGCAGTGAGGTTCACCGGGTTTAACAATTTCCAGGGGATTTTGTGTGAAGCTGCTCTGCTCTGGTAGAACAGTGCTGTCCAGTAGAAACTGCTGACACTGTAGGTGTGCCCACCGCGACACTGTTTTAGCCCCATGCACTCATTTTAGGAGAAAACGTCTTACACACAATACAAGTAAATAAGAACGTAAGAAATGGAGCAGGAGTAGGCCATTTGGCCCCTCGAGCTTGCTTCGCCATTCAATAAGATCATGGCTGATCTGATCTTGGCCTGAACTCCACTTCCCTGCCCGCTTCCCATAACCCTTGACTCCCTGATCTTTCAAAAATCTATATCTGCACCTTAAATATATTCAATGACACAGCCTCCACAGCTCTCTGGGGGTAGAGAATCCCAAAGATTCAGGATCCTCTGAGAGAAAAAATTCCTCCTCATCTCTGTTTTAAATGGGCAACCTCTTATTCTGAAACTATGACCCCTAGTTCTAGATTCCTCCACGAGGGGAAACATCCTCTCTGCAACTACCCTGTCAAGCCCCCTCAGAATCTTATACATTTCAATAAGATCACCTCTCATTCTTCTAAACTCCAATGAGTAGAGGCCCAACCTGCTCAACCTTTCTTCATAAGTCAACCCCTTCATCTCAGGAATCAACCTCGTGAACCTTCTCTGAACTGCCTCCAATGCAAGTATATCCCTCCTTAAATAAGGAGACCAAAACTGTACGCAGTACTCCAGGTGTGGTCTTACCAACGCCCTGTTTTTATACTCTGTCTCCTTTGCAATAAAGGCCAACATTCCATTTGCCTTCCTAATTATTTGCTATACCTGCAAGCTAACTTTTTATGTTTCATGTACAAGGATCCCCAGATTCCTCTGTACCACAGCATTTTGTAATCTCTACCCATTTAAATAATAATTTGCTTTTTTATTTTTCCTACCAACATGTGGATAGCCTCACATTTTCCCACATTATACTCCATCTGTCAAATTTTTGACCACTCACTTAGACTATCTATATCCCTTTGCAGATTGTTTACGTCCTCCTCACAACTGGCTTTCCCACCTATCTTTGTATCATCAGCAAATATGGCTACATTACACTCGGTTCCTTCATCCAAGTAATTAATATAGATTGTAAGTAGTTGAGGCCCCAACACTGATCCCTGTGGCACCCCACTAGTTACAGCTGCCAACCTGAAAATGACCCATTTATCACAACACTCTGTTTTCTGTTAGTTAGCCAATCCTCTATCCATACTAATATATTACCACCAACCCCGTGGGCTCTTATCTTGTGCAGTAACCTTTTATGTGGCACCTTATCGAATGCCTTTTGGAAATCCAAATACACTATATCTACTGGTTCCTCTTCATCCACCCTGCTCGTTACATCCTCAAAGAGCTCCAGCAAATTTGTCAAACATGATTTCCCTTTCATAAAACCATGTTGACTCTGCTGGACTGTATTATGATTTTCTTAATATCCTGCTACTACTTCCTTAATAATGGACTCCAGCATTTTCCCAATGACAGCTGTTAGGCTCACTGGTCTATAGTTTCCTGCTTTCTGTCTCCCTCCTTAAATAGGGGCGTTACATTTGCAGTTTTCCAATCTGTTGGGACCTCTCCAGAATCCAAGGAATTTTGGTACATTACAACCACTTTGCAGCCACTTCTTTTAAGACCCTAGGATGTAGGCCATCAAGTCCAGGGCACTTGTCCACCTTTAGTCCCATTAGTACCTAGTACTTTTTCTCTAGTGATAGTGATTGTTTTAAATTCCCCCCTTCCAATTGCCCCTTGATTATCAATTATTGGGATGCTTTAATGTCTTCTACCGTAAATACCAATGTAAAATATTTGTTCAAAGTGTCTACCATTTCCCTGTTTCTCATTATTAATTCCCCAGTCTCATCCTCTAAGGGACCAACATTTACTTTAGCTACTCACTTCCTTTTTACATACCTGTTGAAGCTCTTGCTGTCTCTTTTTATATTTCTTGCTAGTTTTGTTACGTATTGTCCAGGTACATTAAATGTATAAGTACAATGATGCGCAACAGAGGGCGCTGTGGTGGGAGACCTGAAGGTACAGAGTATAAAAGGCTGCCCACCACACTTGAGAGGCACTCTGGAGTTACACAATAAAGAACTAAGGTCACAGCAGTTACTACAACACCAGACTGCGTGGAGTCAGTGATTTGAGTGCTGCATACACTACATTGGCAACGAGAACACGGACGAGCTTCACGCAACCATGGCTGCTCTGGGCTCGTTAAAAGATTTTACGGTGGGCAATGATTGGGAGGCCTTTATGGAAAGGCTCGAGTACTACCTTACAGCAAACGACCTGACTGGGAACACGGACGCACTGAGAAAGAAGCGTAAGGCGATATTGCTTTCCAGTTGTGGTGATGAGGTTTACTGTCTCGTCAGGGATTTGCTGGCACCTGCGAGTGCCAAGGACAAGTCATATGAGCAGTTGATTGAACTTATTTGTGACCAACTGAAACCGAAGGAGAACATCCTCACGGCCACGCACAAATTCTACCACCACTGCAGACCTGAGGGCCAGGATGTCACCAAATATGCTGCGGACATCTGGAGACTCGCGGCGCCGGGTGATTTTGGCGCACACCTTGACGAGGCGTTGCGAGACGTCTTTGTTATGGGGATTGGACACGAGGGTCTCCTCCACAAGCTGCTATCAACTGAACCCACAGTCACCCTGAAGCAAGCCATCACCATCAGCAGGGCATTTATGACCTCGACTTGCAGCACCAAGCAGATGATCCACACAGTCTCGAACCCGGCAGGCACTGTCCACAGGATAGCGCCCACCAGAGACAAAACTGCAGAACGTGGCTCTGCCCAGGGCAAAGAGCACGGACATCGGAGTCCTGGAACTCAGAGTCCGCCGAGGGGGGCTAATCAAGCAGCACCATGCTGGCGCTACGGAGGAAGCCATGGGGCTCACCGGTGCAGGTTTGCGGAGTATACGTGCAATGCCTGCCACACGAAAGGCCACCTTCAGCGTATGTGCAAAAGAAACCTGACTCACCATGTGGCTGAGGAGATGGTAAAGGGTCCATCTTCCAGCGAGGAGCAGGCAGAAGAAGATGAGGCGTTTGGACTGTATACGTGTACCGACAGTTCGGCCACGGTGATTATGGAAGTTAAGATTAACGGAGTCCCAGTGAGTATGGAAGTGGACACTGGACTGGGTCCATCGTTGATGAGTCAGGAAACTTTTGATAAACTGTGTGTCAACCCAGCTGCACGACCCAAGCTGGTCCCGGTCACGGCAAAGCTGCGCACCTACACCAAGGAACTGATGCCTGTTCTTGGCAGAGCGGATGTGCAGGTATCTCACGGGGCGAGATGCACGGTTTACCTTTGTGAGTCATTGCAGGCGATGGGCCGACGCTTCTCGGCAGGAGGTGGATGGGGAAGGTCCGTGGGAGCTGGGAAGACTTCATTCCTCCACAGACTGCTGTTCCCCGGGTTCCCAAAGAGCAGCGCCGACCGAGCTGGAGGAGAAATCCCCACACAGACTAGCAGACCCTGGAAGAGCAGTTTTTCAAGTACTGGCCGATCGCTGAGGTGCGAGCCGGCGACGCGCTGCAGGCGATGAACGGGAAATCCATCGATAGCTGACAAATCCGGGGGGGGGCCCACGCCGAGAAAAAGTCGGGCGGCGGTCGCGGCTACGGTGGAGACCGGGACAGCGGCGGCGGTGGTGACGGCTACGGCGGCTGCAGGAGAGGCGGCAGTTACTGGGACAACGGCAGGAGCGGAGGCTACAGGAGAGGCGGCAGTTACTGGGACAACGGCAGGAGCGGAGGCTACAGGAGAGGCGGCAGTTACTGATACAACGGCAGGAGCGGAGGCTACAGGAGAGGTGGCAGTTACTGATACAACGGCAGGAGCGGAGGCTACAGGAGACGTGGCAGTTACTGATACAACGGCAGGAGCGGAGGCTACAGGAGAGGCGGCAGTTACTGATACAACGGCAGGAGCGGAGGCTACAGGAGAGGCGGCAGTTGCTGATACAACGGCAGGAGCGGAGGCTACAGCGGCGGTGGAGGCTGAGGCGGTGGCAGGTATGACTCGGGAGAACGCGACAGCTACGCGGGTGGGTACAAGAGCCAGAGCGGCGGATACGGCAGCAATTACGGAGGCCGCTCTTACAGGGACCAGGACTGATCGAATCCAAAGAGCCACGATCAAATTGTCTTGGCCGCTTTCCTTTCTTCTTTCCTCCTTAATCCTTCTATTCCAGAGAGTAAACCGTCACGCCAGCGAGCTCAAGATGGTGGCGAGCCTCGTGGCAGCAGAGCTCTGCAGACAATGGCAAGCAGAGTAACTAAAATGGCAGCGCCCAAGGGAAGCCTCGTGGGAACCACAAGATGGTATCTTAAAAGGGAAATGCACCCAGGAGTCTTAAAAGGGCTTTACACCGTGGTGGGCCCCACAAAGAGACTTTTGTAAGGCAAGAGCGAGTCTAAGTGAGCAATGTGATTTGTATGATGACGTGAGTTATGATAAGAGTTAATATTTTGATGCGGAATGGGTACTGTGTTTAAAATAAGGGATATGTATTACGAAAAGAGTTAATACCACAAGGTACAGTAAAAGGGTAAATGGATCCGTGACTAACATGATTAATGGTCCAATGCGATTTTCGATCTATGTGATTCATGCAATGGTTCAGCGGCTGCAGATGAGCCGCTAAGGCGATCACTTTCTGAGAACAGAGGCAACGCACTAGTTGCGATACCCTGTCTCAGCGCAGCCCGTTACCTCGGGCAAAAAGGGGCAGTATACCGCCACCGCACCTCACCCAGAGGAGCTGGGATTAAATAACTGTTCAGTGTACCTGCAACATCTGTACCACATATTATATTTACCATACAAATGTACTGTCTGTGTATACCTGTTTTCTGTTGGAGGTTATGCTTGTGTACTTCATCGCCCATGTAAGGACTGCAAATACCACAGGCTTGCACTGGATCGCAAGCATAACCTTTACATGGGGGAGAAGAGGGAAGTGGATGGTCATGGACTTCATGGACTCACACGCACAAGTCAGCCAGGACGAACAAGGCTGAGGTCACCGGCAACGGCTTCTGGAACTGGGGCGGTGGGAGGGGAGGGAGTGAGATGTTATGTATTGTCCAGGTACATTAAATGTATAAGTACAATGGTGCGCCACAGAGGGCGCTGTGGTGGGAGACCTGAAGGTACAGAGTATAAAAGGCTGCCCACCACACCCGAGAGGTACTCTGGAGTTACACAATAAAGAACTATGGTCACAGCAGTTACTACAACACCAGACTGCGTGGAGTCAGTGATTTGAGTGCTGCATACACTACAAGTTTACTCTCATAATCTATCTTCTCTCTCTTTATTATTTTTTTAGTCAACCTTTGCGGGTTTAAAAAAAATTCCCAATCCTCTGGTCTTCCACTAATCTTCACAACATTGTATGCCTTTGTTTTCAATTTGATACCATCCTTTATTTCCTTAGTTAGCCATGGATGGTTCATCTTTCTCTTAGAGCCTTTCTTTCTCACTGGAATATATATTTCCTGAGAGTTATGGAATATCTCCTTAAATGTCTGCCACTGCTAATCTACCGTCTTACCCTTTAATCTATTTTCCAAGTTCACTTTAGCCACTCTGCCTTCATACCTTTGTAATTGCCTTTATTTAAGTTCAGGACACTAGTTTGAGACCTAACTTTCTCACCCTCAAACTGAATTTGAAATTCTACCATGCTAGGATCACTCTTCCCAAGAGGATCCTTTACTATGAGATCATTAATTAATCCAGTCTCATTATGCATTACCAGATCCAAAATAGTCTGCTCCCTGGTTGGTTCCACAATGTATTGTTCTAAGAAACCATTCCGAATACACTCGATGAACTCTTTCTCAAAGCTACCTTTACCAATTTGATTTGTCCAATCAATATGAAGTTTAAAATCACCCATGATTATTGTCGTACCTTTCTTATAAGCCTCCATTACTTCTTGATTTATACTCTGTCCTATAGTGTAGCTACTGTTAGCGGACCTATAGACTACTCCCACCAGTGACTTATTTCCCTTATTATTTCTTATCTCCACCCAAACTGATTCTACATCTTGATCTTCTGAGCCAATATCATTTCTCACTACTGCACTGATCTCATCCTTTATTAACAGAGCTACCCCACTTCCATTTCCTTTCTGTCTATCCTTCCGAAATGTCAAATACCCCTGAATATTCAGTTCCAAGCCATGGTCTCCTTGCAACCATGTCTCTGTAATGGCTATCAGATCATACCCATTCATTTCTATTTGTGCCATCAACTCATTTATCTTGTTACAAGTGCTGCATGCATTTAGAAAAAGAGCTTTTCATTTTTCCCTACTCTGACCCCAGTTTCTGGTGCACTCTTATGTTTATACGCTCTGTCCCTTCCTATCACACTCTGGTTATCATTACCTCTATCGCTACCCTGCACTATTGCCTTCTCCTTTCCCTTTGACTTTTTAACTTTCCTCTCACCTGGTCCCACGCACCCCCCATCCCCCTGCCCACCCCCACTATTTAGTTGTGCACGTGTGCATATTTACTTAACAAATATTCAGTAACCAAGGAAATAAAGTTCTTACAACGATCAAAAAACATTCTGCTTTTCATCTTACCAACAAACCCACATGAAGATTAAAGTTCACAAGCATAAACCATGTGAATATGAGTATTGAGATCACAGACCCATTGATGGTATCTTTTACTTAGCTTTTTATTTACTAAATAAAAATGTAGTTAGCCACATCTGGATTTCCAATTCACCACGTGTGGCCAGTGACTCACATATTATCTATGATCTGGCACCTTGGACATGTGAGGGAATGGCGCTATATTTCCAAGTTAGGATGGTGTGTAACTTGGGAGCGGAACTTGCGGGTGATGGTGTTCCCATGCGCTCGTCCTTCTCAGTAGTAGCGGTCACAGGGGTTTGCGAGGTGCTGCGGAAGAAGCCTTGGCGAGTTGCTGCAGTGCATCTTGTAGATGGTACACACTGCAGCTGTGATGCGCCGATGGTGATGAGAGTGAATGTTTAAGGTGGTGGATCGGGTGCCAATCAAGTGGGCTGCTTTGTCCTGGATGGTGTTGAGCTTCTTGAGTGTTGTAGTTGCACTCATCCAGGCAAGTGGAGAGTATTCCATCACACTCGTGACTTATGACTTGTAGATGGCAGAAAAGCTTTGGGAAGTCAGGAGGTGAGACACTCAGACTGAAGAATACCCAGCCTCTGTCCTGCTCTTATAGCCACAGTATTTGTGTGGCTGGTCCAGTTAAGTTTCCAGTCAATGGTGACCCCCAGGATGTTGATGGATTCAGTGATGCTAATGCCATTGATTGTCAAGGGGCAGTGGTTAGAATCTTGCTTGTTGGAGATAGTCATTGTCTGGCCTAATATCTCCTTATGTGCCGTGGTGTCAGATTTTGTTTGGTAATGCTCCTGTGAAGCAACTTGGGACGTTTTACTATGTTAAAGGCTCTATATAAATACAAGTTGTTGCTGTTGGTACAGTTGTCAATTATCTTTAATCTGTGGCCTTTGGTTACCAGCGGAAACAGTTTCTCCTTAGTTTATCAAAACCTCTCATAACTTTGACCATTTCCCATTAATCTCCTCTTTACCTTCCCTGCCCTAAGGAGAACAATTCTAACTTCTCTCGTCACTCCACGTAACCGAAGTCCCTAATCTTTGGTAGCATTCAGTAAATCTCCTCTCCACCCTCGCCAAGGCCTTTACATCCTTCCTAATATGTGGTGCCCAGAATTGAACACAATAATCCAACTAGGGCCTAAGTAATGTTTTATAAAGGTTTATCATCACTTCCTCACTTTTGTGCTCGATTCTTCTATTTATAAATTAATTAATTAAAAATATTTGTTTCTGGGGAAGCTGCACAGCAGGAGGCTAATCACATGCGGAGTTTGGTTCCTGGCCAATGTCTGTACTGAGGGTTATCCCACGCAGTTTAAATTTAGCATGTTCCTTTTTTTAAAAAAAAGGTAATTAACAGTTTCCCCCTTTCTCACCATTATATTTTATTCCAGTTCCTGTTTTTATTTTAATTTCCTTCTGTCTTTCCTCTTCTAGTCAATTTCAGCAATAGTTTTTTTTTCAAAATATGTTTCTAGTGAGAGGCTTTTTGATTCTGGAGGTGATAATGGAGCCTCCCTTCCCTTCCCCACACCCACCTCCATCACCAGGAAGTTCCTGGGCACTGGGACTCTAACGGTGGTACTGGATAACAGGAAGCAGTTATGTGGGTTAGGCCTCTTTCTGATATTTTCAGTCTGGATCTTCAAGAAGTGCAATAGGCAGAAAGCAGAGGGTAATGGGGAACGGTTGTTTTTCAGACTGGAGGGAAGTATACAGTGGTGTTCCCCAGGGGTCAGTATTAGGACCACTGCTCTTTTTGATATATATTAATGACCTGAACTTGGGTATAAAGGGTACAATTCCAAAGTTTGCAGGTGATATGAAAATGTAGTAAACCATGAGGTTGATAGTAACAGACCTCACGAGGACATAGACCGACTGGTGAAATGGGCAGACACATGGAAGCTGAAATTTAATACCAAGGAATGCAAAGGGAAATACTTAAAGGGAAAAAAATTAAAGGGCTATGGGTAAGAGCAGGGGGGTGGGATTAATTGGATAGCTCTACCAAAGAGCTGACACAGGCATGATGGGCTGAATGGGCCCCTTCTGTGCTGTATCTGTTATATATGTATACTATAGATATACTCTATGTGTAGTCACTGTATAGCTGCATAAGATGGAGACTTGTTTACCGGAGGCACCATCAACAAGGTTCACACTGTATACACTATGCTGGCACCACCAGAGGGTGCAACTGGTGGAGGCCCAGGGGTCACCTGTACACCACAGGTACCCAGGTATAAAAGGGAGTCCACCATGTGGTATCCTCACTCTGGAGTTATATTAAATGGACTAAGGTCACTACAGTTCAAGTGCAATATTTTGCTTCGTGGAGTCATTATCAGAGCATCTAAAGACATAACAGTATAATTCTAGGATTCTAAGCTGGGAGGAAGTGGTTGTGCCTGTTTCTATCCTCGATGGTCAGTCTTGGGTGCGATTTAAGATTTGTGCGCTGCCACCTCCATTCTTATAGCGAGTTTACAATCTGCCTAGAGCTTTCCCAAGTGCAGAATATTTCAACCCTCAAAGTTCCCCTTGCTCCCCCCCTGCAAAGGCCTTCACTCCTCGTTTTGATCGCGAGGCCGGCCGTAAACCTGCCCAAACGGCCACTCTTCAAGAGGTTATTACATAAAGTAGGGCTCATGGGATTGAAGATAATATATTGGCATGGATTATGGATTGGTTAATGGACAGAAAACAGTCATTTTCGGGGTGGCAGGATGTAACTAGTGGGATACCGCAAGGATCAGTGCTGGGGCCTCAGCTATTCACAATCTATATCAATGATTTGGATGAGGTGACAAAGTGCAATGTATCAAAGTTTGCTGACGAAAGAAATCTAGGTGGGAATGTAAGTTGTGAGGAGGATGCAAAGAAGCTGCAAAGGGATATAGACTGGTTAAATGAGTGGGCAAGAACATGGCAAATGGAATATAATGTGGAGAAATGTGAAGTTATCTACTTTGGTAGGAAAAATAGAAAAGCAGAATATTTTTTAAATGGTGAGAAATTGGGAAATTGGGTATTCATTGGGACCTGGGTGTCCTTGTCCACAGATCACAGAAGGATAACATGTAGGTACAGCAAGCAATTAGAAAAGCAAATGGTATCTTGGCCTTTATTACAAATGGATTGGAGTACAAGAGTAAAGAAGTATTTCTGCAATTATATAGGGCCCTGGTGAGACCACACCTGGAGTATTGTGTACAGTTTTGGTCTCCTTACCTAAGGAAGGATATACTTGCCATGGAGGGAGTGCAACAAAGGTTCACCAGACTGATTCCTTTGTGTGTGTGGGGGGGGGGGGGGGGAATTGTCCTGTGAAGAGAGATTGTGTAGACTAGGCCTATTTTCTCTGGAGTTTTGAAGAATGAGCAGTGATCTCATTAAAACATATAAAACTCTTACTGGGCTTGATAGGGTAGATGCAGGGAGAATGTTTCCCCTGGCTGGGGAGCAGTCTCAGAATAAGGGTTTGCCCATTTAAGATGAGGAGAAATTTCTTCACTTAGAGGGTTGTAAATCTTTAGAATTCTCTATCCCAGAGGGCTGTGGAGGATCAGTCGTTGAGTATATGCCAGAGGTCGATACATTTTTGGATATTAAGGGAATCAAGGGATATGAGGATAGTGCAGGAAAGTGAAGTTGAGGTAGAAGGTCAGCCATGATCGTATTGAATGATGGAGCAGGCTTGAAGGACCGAATGGCCTAGTCCTGCTCCTATTTCTTATGTTCTTTTGTGTGACCCCAGACACTGGCCAATTTTAACTCAGCTCACCTGGTGGGAACAATGTGTGTGGAGTGGGGATTAGGATGGTGGAGTGTGGGGGCGGGGGGGCTTTGCGTCCCGTTCCTAATGTGTTTCCACTCAATTTTCACTCGCCCCCACATTTCCACCACCCCGGCCCCTCCCGACATTTAAAATTACCTGAATTCAAGCACGAGAAGGCCGCTCTCCCAGAGGAACCGGGGCCTCATTTCAATGGCAAAAATGCCATTTTAACCACAGACCCACAGTCTCAGTCTCTGAAGGTTCCCTTAATCCTGGCCATAGGAGGCCCAGGAACATTAAGGGCAGCCCCCACCTCCTCTGCTGGCAGACTTTCCGATCCCCACCCCCTGCCCCCACCTGTACTTAACTTGCCAGGATCCCATCCATGGATCCCGGTGGTGGCATGCCCAAACCCCCGGCCCTCGAGTGAATTTTCACTCCCGTCCACTGGCACAGACAGCATTTCAATGACTTGGGGCTGGAGTCAGTGTCGGGGCTGCAAGTGAGGCCCAGGAGTTAAAATACCCAGGGCTTCAAGTTTGGGGTGGGGGTCAAACAGTTCACTGCCGTTTCCACCCCCAACACCACCCTGGGTTAAAATCGGGGCCTGAGTGTCGGCAGGCTTGAGCTTGGCCTTACCTGATGTCCACGCACACTTACTTTCCAGCACTGCCTGATCAGGAGCTTTCAACTCCTTAGTTTTACTCTGTATCTAACTCATGCTGTACCTGCCCTGGGAGTGTTTAATGGGACAGAATAGAGGGAGCTTTACTCTGTATCTAACCTGTGCTGTACCTGCCCTGGGAGTGTTTAATGGGACAGTGTAGTGGGAGTTTTACTCTGTATCTAACCAGTGCTGTATCCCTGAGTCAATGCCTCATGATTAAAAATCCTACACCAAGGATTGTTGCTGTGTTAATTGGTGTTCATACACATGTAACCCTTTAATAGCTAGGACTGTATAGCACAGTGTCACTGTATATAACACTCATGCATACTATCTCATTCTGTCTGTGTTTATATGCCTTTAGTGTCGCTCCTTTATCATCTCTCCCTATCTTTTTTCCTGTTCTCTTCCATTATTTGTCGCTGTTTCTTTTCCTCTCTTTCCATGTGTATCTGTGATTGTCGCTCTGTCTCCCTGTATATGTGCTTGCTCTACATGTGTTTGCAATTATCTCTTCCTATCCGTGTATGCCTTTACACAGATCTGTCTAACTGCCCTCCCGTAGTCTGCTCTCCATCTGTATTGTGAAACCCTCTTTATTTCTTGCTTGATTTATTTCTGTGTGTAGGTATGTCTCTTCAACTCACTCTCTCATTCACTTGCTCCCTCGCTCAGACACTCCCTCGCTCAGACCTTCCCTCACTCAAACCCTCCCTCGCTCAGACCCTCCCTCCCTCGCTCTGACCCTCCCTCCCTCGCTCAGACACTCTCTCATTCATCATTCTGAGTAGCTATTCTGTCTAACCTGGTGAGCCGCTCACTTATTAAAGCTAGTGATATTAATACTGGTTGATTGAGTAGTAAGGTTATGCCTTTAGATAAAAGGAATTCATTGACACTTCCTCTCTCCTGAGAATAATAATGAAAGGTTCTCCCTATAACTATCAATAATCTCAATCAAATAGACCTGAAACTCGGGGCTGGCTTGATGAATGTGAGAATGAATGAATGAACACCCAGCGATTTGTGTTTGAAGCGGAGTGAAATACAGCCTTTGGGGAGGCATTAAACTCTAGCATAATGATGCTGAAATGATTAACGAGCATGGATGAAATTATTGGAGGGTCGTGGTCGGTGCAGCTCAGAATGATTGCAGCAAACTGGAATATTAAAGCCGATTGGGGACTTCACACTGGGCACGAGTCTGTTGACTTTGCTCTTCAGTTAGTGTCTTTTTTTAATTAAGAAACCCAGGTGAATGGCCAAGGGTCATTGTGCAGGAGACCAACAAGGTTCAAAAGACTAGGAGAGGAGGTGGCATCAATCAAGAGGTAGTGATTAGACAATGGCATTTTGAGTAGTGTTTGGCTTCTAAAAGGCTGTCGGAGGAAGGGAAGATTGAGGAAGGTGGGATAAAATTTCTGCCTGAATTCAGCCATCAGTTGCTTGGCTCAGTCCCTCACTCTCGTCTCTGAGTTTGAGTGTTCAAAGCCAGCTCCAGGCCTTGAGTACATAATCTAGGCTGAGAATTCAGTGTAGTACTGAAGGAATGATGTATCGTCAAATGTGTTGTCTCTTGGATGAAACTTTGAACTGAGACCTGGTTTGTATATTCAGCTGAAGTTGTAAAATCCTACATTACTATTTGAAGAAGAGCAGGGAGCTGACCCGGAAAACATTTTTCCCTCAGCCATAAATAGATGAACTGGTCACATTGTTTGTAGGAGCTTGCCGTGTGCAAATTGGCTGCCAAGTTTGTCTCCAAAATAATGGTTGCACTTCCAAAATGAGTCATTAGTTGTAAAGTTCTTTGGGATATCCTGAGGACATGATAAGGCACTATATAGGCAGCGCTCTCTTGAGGTTTGCTGTTGAGGCACTCTATCCAAACAGTGTTACCTCTGATCTGGAAGTGCTTGATTGGACAGGTCAGAGGGAGCTTTATTTTGCATTTAACCCATACCTGACCTTGGAGTATTTGATACAGATACTAAGTGCGCAACTTGGGAATTTCAAACTGATGTTTTAAAAAGGTGCAGAGTCACATTAATGGGTACGTCCAAATCATGTGACTGGTCAGCGTTTGACCATCTAAACCAACAGTTGTTAGCATCAGGAGTATTTAATACATTCAAATCTTGAGAAATAAAGGATTTGGTTTATGGTAATGCTAGACAGTGAATGGGAACATTTTGATCCATTGGGATTTTACACAATGAAAGTCATTAGAATGATTTAGTCCATAGAATTCTTTACAATGGAAGTAAATTCCATGATTAGATTATTTTCATGTGCATTATTAATGGAAAGAATAGTGAGATGTTTGTGCTACAGCAGTTACATTCTTACATTATCATTTTTTTCTCCTTTTGCCTAGATTCTAACCTTGGCAATGGGAGTTCTACTGGTATAGGCCCCACCACTGCAGCCACTGTATCCAATGGCAACCTGGATGGAAACTGCAGTTCAGATGAAGACTGGAGCTCCATTTACCCTGAAGGAACACAAGACACATCTATCAACCCTTACTTCCTACGTGTCCCTCCATTGTTTGTGATCCTCCATACAGATTGGAACACGGCACTGGCTGAATGGGGCCTAGCCTGGGACCTCCATGTTTATGGATTGGGGTCACTCTTTGGCCTTGTAGCAGTCATCTCTGCACTAGGTATCCTCTGTCTCCCCTTCAGATCTCTACCAGGCCTCGGTTATTTCATGGTCCTCAATGGATTGCTTTTCCTGACAAGCTCAACAAGAACTTTCATCTTCCTTTATGATGCCTACTGCTATCAAGACAAGTTACCTGCGATAGTTGCCTTACTTCTCTATGATTTGGTCTTCCCTTGCCTTACTTCTGCTTTTGGAGTCATAATCCTGGTTCTGTCACTGAGGTCTGGAACGCAAGCAGTGGCATCAAGATTCCAGTGTTCATGCTTCTTAACCACTATTGTCTTTCTCCACTTCACACTCACTGTGAGCACAATCCTGGTCATTACCCTGCTGAAGCAAGCTCCATTCCTCCTCTTCATCTCACATGGCATCTTTGTGGTCCTGGCGACCATTCTGTCCATCCTGTATTTCACATTTTACTGTCACGCCTGTATGGTTGACGTGCATGTCTACAATGTGAAGACCTCAACACCTTCCATGGAGACCTTCAACAACGGGCCCTTCGGAGACACCGAGCACTGGGGAAGAGTGGCCAAGTTGGCCTTGTGGACCACGGTGTTCGGCTTGAGCTGCGCTGCGTTGCAGTTATATGCTATTCTGTACGGACTGGGCTTGGCTGGAGACCACGTTTTCCAGCCGTGGCCTTGGTGGATTTTCCAGTTTGGTGCTAGCCTGTGCGAGGTGGGGATGTGCCTCACCATGTCCCTTATTGGTATCTACCCGTTGTTTTGCATTCATAAAACGACAGACCGTAACCGTTGGACCAAAATGTTCTGCCTTTCTCCATCCCGTGCATCCATGAAAGCCTCAATACTTTCAAACGCCTATCAATGGTCGACTTCCCATCAGGAGAAGCCGCTGAGCTGTGACGTGATTGTCCGAAGTGAATCGGAATGCCTTCCCCTCTACACCATGTCTGACAATCAATTGAGCAGCGGTGAGGAGATCAACCTGATCTACTACAGCAGAGAGCCCAGTGAGGCAAGAAATCTGGACTTCCACTTAAAACACGGGGGATCCTCCAGGACCTCCTCCTTCATCAGTGTTCAGATGGACAGTGATTCCACTGTTGACCTAAGACCCCCTTCACCCATTAACCTAAGACGTAGTATAGATGAGGCGCTTTTCAGCGAGGCCCTCATTCCTGAAAGCCTCTTCCATTGGTCAAGACTCCACAGTTCCAGCAATGTGTCCCTCTGTGGGAACAGGTCTATGCCAAGCAGCTCTGAAGTCTTTAAGGAGAAGGCAGCAGACAGAGGGCTGTATCGGACATCTTCTTGTGCTGGGATGGAGAGAACAGAGGTTGGCAGGGGTATCACCAGCACCTTCAAGAAGCTCAACATGACACGAGCCTTGTCTTCAGAAAGATGGGAGGACAGCTCTGCGAGCTCCGTCCGCAGAGCATCACAAGATGGATCCTCGTTGGTGCTTTGCTCCAGCCCGGAGAGGTGGGGCTTCTCTGCCATCAGTTTCGAGCATAAATCTTTCAGGAACTCCTCTCAAACCAGCTTTCACAGTATTCCCCAGATACCGAGGCAGTATAAGGCTCTTTCTTCTCCAGAGACCATGGACAATAACGATGCCCCAGATTCAGCAACACAAGCAGAGTTCATGAAGATCTGCAGGCAAATTGACCAGTTGAGTATTAGCAGTGACACGATAGAATTGTAAAACTCGCCACTGTGACTGTTGTCCAACCAGAACTATTTCTACACTGCATCTTATTTAATATTTGGAAATGCTTATTGGGGGTGTGCACGGTCACAAGAGAAGAACAGAGTTTGTGTTGAAAAGGCCAAAGATTGCTGGGCTCAAGACACATAAGGGATGAAATTGGTAGCGTAAAATGTGAGCTAGCGAATCAGAATCGCGTTTGACACTCCGTTGACTCCAATGGAAGAGGAAATCGGGTGGGGTATAAAACGTGCGGCCGATTCGCTACCACCCATTTTGCGCTACCCTCCAAGACTCATTTTGCCCGCACAGAACTTCTACAATTGTAAATGTGTATATACGGTACGGTGTTAGTAACAAGGCTAGGTCAAGTGCTCACAGTGTGCTGAGAAACTGCCTTCTTCCGAATTAGCCAAAAGGATACTTCATTTTTGGTGTCCTTCTGAGATGCACAGGAAGGTGTTCGGCTCCATTCCCACTCAGTTTGCGGATGTCAGTTGGGGCGAACAAATTGGCCTCAGTTTAGGAGAGGGAACAAAACTAAAAGCAGCCCTGCAGTGAGCCATAGCTGAGCCTGTGTCTGTGTGTGGGGCAGGATTGGGCTCTGCTGTGGTGGGTCCCTTCTCCCCGGTGTATATCCTGCCGACACTATTGTGTAGGTACCTGTAGAATTGATCCTGCGGCCTTCCAGATAGAAGGGGAGAAGATGAGAACATTTGCCCATTTGACCCAGCACTTGTTACAGTGGTGAACATTGTCAGTATATAATCATGCCACAAGCCTGAGTCCTTCCTGATTGAGGGGAGAAGGCGACAGTGCTGGAAATTGAACTGATAACCAGTGATCGGCTTAGGAAGATGCCTTCTTTTCTCCATTATTCTCCCTGTTTCAAAACTTAGCCTAGGCTAGTCACCCTGGGTTCATTTCTACTCTCCGCGGGGGCGGAAAGCAAGCAGGAATGGATCGGCTGCCCGACCAATGACAGGAAAATCGGGTGGGATGTAGAACAGCCCACCGATCCGCTGCCACCAGTTTTTCACCCACGCGAAAGTGAAAATGAGCCTCATTGAGCCGTGAAGAACAGTAAAGATAAATCCCCATGTGTTTTGTTGTTAGATTCAGACCGTTGCTTTGTTCAACATCCAACCAGGAGCCAGGGTGTAAGAACGGGTCGATATGGTACCTGGTACTGTATGAGCCATCATGGTATTGGGGCCTATGCCTTACCTTGTACCTGATCCAACAAGTATTTGATCCTCTGCTTGTCCAATGAGGTACTGCGCACTGTACCTGGGTCAGTACTGGGTTCTGCTGAGGGTATTCTGACCGGCGCTGTCTATGGGGAACTTCAATGTAAGCTGCGTCTGGTTTCTGACCAGAAAAGTTGCCTGGATGGGTTTCTGATCAGCTGATGGGCAAGGCTCCTCACCTGCAGTGTGGACTTGTAGAATAACACCCATGTCTGATCCCTCTGCTCAACAACGAGGCCAATGAACACCTTTCAGACCCGTGACTTTGGGGTGAGTGTTGCCCTTAAAGGGACCCTGTAATGGCGAGTCCATCTACGCCGGTGGCGGGGCCAGCAAAAACTTAACACCCATGTCTGATCCAGCACACTTAACCACGCGAAGTATCTAGTCAGATACTTGTTCCTTTATCCAAATCAGGTGTAACTAATCCAGTGAGTTATTGTACCCTGTGGCCACGTGTGATTGAATCCTGATCCAACAAGGCACTGGATACTCTGCCAACGATGCATTGGATTCCATACCTCTCTACCAGTTTGCTTCTTCACAAATGGTCTGGACTCTGAACCTCCCTCTAGTCCGTGATACTAACAGACCAGCTGACAAGTTGGTGCCGGTTTTATAGCCTGGGATTCATCCGACTGCTTTCCCCAGTTTATGGCAACCTGACCAAGATTTAGTTGGGAAAATGTGGCACTGAATAGAGATACTTTGCTGCCGGAACTGCCAGCTCATGATGAATGGAAGTCAGATGCTCTGATGTCATGGATAGTGGATTCTTGAGGGTAGGAGTCCCAGCACTTTACTCCCGGGGCAACTGATGTCCTGTTATTGACGACAGACCTTCCAATCTCCATTTAAATAGTTTAAAATTTTGTTTTACCTTCATTAAACTGAAAGGCTAATGAGTTCAGTGTCATCATAATTAAAGTTCGAAGGAGTAATTCCATGATCACGTGCTCCCAAAGTAACCCCAATTCTCCAATGCAAGCTCCTGATGAGTTCAGCTCCCCACAGGGAACACAGGGTTGCAGAATTCTTTCTCTCTCTCTCTCTCTTAGGCCTCTTGCCATCTCTCAACATCTAATATCTAATTGATTGGTTTGAAAACAGGATCAAGTACTTACTGGATAATACCGTATTCATTTGGGTACAGGTTTCACCATCTCACTTGGGCCCAGTACTAATTTAGGCACCATGGGTAATATCTTGTTCACAAGTGCCAACTCAGAAAAGTTGACAGTTACCTTGAAAAGAGCTGGCCCACACTAAATGTGCTGACAACACAAAGTACAACATAGAATAGCTAAATGAGCCCTGAATAAAGATCTTTGACCATGGCCACTGCTTCAAGGTGATTGAACAAGTTTAATTCCTTTATGTTGCAGGATTTTTAATTCGTGTTTTGGGATCACATTCCACAACTCAATTGTTTTGTGTGCGCATTTTCTTTTTCATTCACATCCCCCCACCGTGGACTATCGCACACTCACCCCACCATTACACAGTATCAGCTAAATCCACACCGCCCCCACCCCCCGCCCCTCCAGCACGTGGATTTCTATGGATTTAAAGCTAGTCAATCAATCAGGGCAGGCTGGCATCTGAAAATATGCACCTAGCTGCCAGACACCTGCTCTCTGCATGGACATCAGCTTCTCCAGCCCCTTTGCCACGTTGTTTGTGCAAGGGGGGGGGGAGGGGAGGGGTGGTCCGGGAAATCAGCGGGAATACGAGCACTGTGGCAGTCACAAGGGCACGAGTCCACAAAGCTGACTGCTCACAACCCGTGAGCTGTTGCCGACTGATTTTTTTAAAAAATTTGTTCACGGGATGTGGGTGTCGCTGGCAAGGCCAGCATTTATTGCCCATCCCCTGATTGCGCTTGAGAAAGTGGTGAGGAGCCGCTTTCTTGAACCGCTGCAGTCCGTGTGGTGAAGGGACTCCCACGGTGCTGTTAGAGAGGGAGTTCCAGGATTTTGACCCAGCGACGATGAAGGAACGGCCGATATATTTCCAAGTCAGGATGGTGTGTGACTTGGAGGGGAACTTGGAGGTGATGGTGCTCACATGCGGCCTTCACAGGCCAAAGGCTGCAATAATATGTCTGAGCTCTGGCTCTGAATCCAGTTCAGCTGCGGTACCATAAACTGGGGGTGGATGAGGGTTGGCATCAGGGTAGCATCTCCCACACAATGGGTTTTAGTACTTGGACTCCAATGAAAATGGGAATAAAAGGTTACACTGCTCCTACTTGCAATCTGTGCCACAATACCACAGTATTCTCATAGTTTAGTCCCTGTTACTTGTCTTTCAAGATCCATTTCCTTTTCCTGCCTCATTACATATTAAACTGTGCCCCTCCAATACTAGGAGCCAGGGAACATATCTGAATGTTTGTCTGATAGCCCTACAAGGTTATATGAACAAGTGACTAGCCATCTAATATGAGAAATGGTAACTAGACAGATTAAAAATAAATGTATTTATCGATATGATTTTGCTGGCATTAGTTATTGTCTAATTTATTATGATTCAAGATAATTCAGCAGTGACTACGATCCCAGACAGATGTGTGTAATCGTAGCTGTGCTGCACCCAGAGTATTATTAAAACAGCACTGGATATGACTGCAAACTACCATATCAATCCCAGTACAAAGTTACACGTTACCGGTTATTTGTTACCTCTGTGGTCACTGAGTTTAGCATGCTTTGCAAAATGTAAGGCAATCTCATTTGTTTCCAGGTCTCTCTCTCCCTCTTCCTGTGTGTGTGTGTACACCAGAAACTAGGTGGTCATCCAGCACTGATCTCTTCTGATCTGCTCCCTTGACCGCCCCCCTTCCTACATTACAACGGTGTCTGTACTTCAAAAACATTTCATTGGCTGTGAAGTGTTTTCAGACTTCTTGAGATGTTGAAAGCGAAATATAAAATGCAAGTTCCAGTCCTCTTCTCCTTCTTCCCCCCCACCCATCAGATCTCTCAATGAAATGACAATTCTCAAGCACTGTAAGCGATATATTACTTTGGGTATTAATCTCACCAAGTTCATTGACTGACCTGCCTGCCCACCATTACGATTGCACAGCAACTCGAACTCACCACTATTCCCCATCCCTGCTCACACGGGGAGCCATACAGACAAATGAATTTGCTCCATAATGTGACAGCCGTGGATCAGTCAGAGGTCGTGGATTCAAGCCTCAATCTAGAGACTTGAGTACATAATCTAGGCCGACACTTCAGTGTAGTACTGAGGGAGTGCTGCACTGTCAGAGGTGCTGTCTTTTGAATGAGATGCTAAACCGAGGCCCCTTCTGCCCTCTCCAGCTGGACGCAAACTATCCCATGGCACTATTTCGAAGAAGAGCAGGGGCGTTCTCCTGGTGTCCTGGCCAAAATCTATCCCTCAATTAACATCACTAAATAAAACAGATTATCTGGCTGTTGGTGGATCTTGCTGTGTAAAAATTGGCTGCCACTCGTTCCTACATTACAATAGTGACTGTACTTCAAAAGTACATCATTGGCTATGAAGCGTGTTGGTACATCTTGAGGCTATATAAATGAAAACACTTTCTTTTTCTCTATAATTCCTTGTTATCGCTTCTGGGTATGTGTGATGTTTGAGATAACATACAAAGGAGGGGGATCACTGGAGAGAGCACTGTTGGCAACTATGTCTTGTTAGGCAGGTGCTGTTATTATTACTTGTGCTGTATGTTCCTCAGGATAATTTGTTCCCCTCTCCTGGAGATGTTGGCTCAGTAAGTGCTGCCAGGCTCTTGGAATGTCTTCTCCTTGTTTTTAGGCAGTCCCTCGGAGTCGAGGATGACTTTCTTCCACACTAACATGAATTCTAAGGTGGCTGATGAGTCCAATGCGGGATCTACAGACTCTGTCACAGGTGGGGCAGGTGGTGAAGGGACGGGTGGATGGGGTGCTTGTTCTGTTGTGCGCTCCTTCCGCTGTTCTTGACTCCCAGGTGCTTCCGACAAAGAGTCTCAAAGTGTTCGGCGCCTTCCCAAATGCTTCTTCTCCACTTTGAGCGGCCATGGGCCAGGGATTCCCAAGAGTCGGTGGGGATGTTACATTTTTTTAAGGAGGCTCTGAGGGTGTCCTTGAAGTGTTTTTTCTGCCCTCCTGAGCTCAGAGTAGAGTGCTTGTTCTGGGAGTCTAGCATCGGGCATGCGGACAATGTGGCCCGCTCATCGGAGCTGATGGAGCGTGGTCAATGCTTCAATGCTGGGGATGTTGGCCTGAGAAAGAACAATGACGTTGGTGCGCCTGTCCTACCAATGGAGTTGCAGAATTTTGCGGAGGCAGCGTTGGTGGTACTTCTCCAGTGCTTTGAGGTGCCTACCGTACATTGTCTATGTCTCTGAACCATAAAGGAGGGCGGGAATCACTACTGCTCTCTACACCCATGAGCTTGGTGCCGGGTTTGTGACCTTGATCTTCAAACACTCATGTGGGGGAGGAGCATCAGAGCCAAGTCAGATCAAGTCCTAAACCAACATCCACAAGCACAGATTTTCTAGCAGGAGTTAGCAATCAGAAGCAAGAATCCTGGCTGATTTATCCCTTCTCTAATTTAGTGGCAACTGTACTATCAAAACAGTTACCCCTGATGGTCAGCTACTCAGCGTCAATGAGATGAGAATGTTGGTTGTAGAGTTGTATTTGGGTAAAGCAGTTTTAAATATTTAAAGTTTATGCTAGACATTGTCCATATGTTCAACATCACTGTTCATTCTGGGAAGTGGACCTTGCGCCCCCTATGATTCAGAGTGTGCCTTTACCTGACCAATGTTTAGGTAAGCACAATGACACTCAGAAGTCAAACGGAATCCTTGTCATTGTATTGGTATATATTACATGATACCATCGAGTTCGGTAGGTGGAAGAATATACACTGTCAGACCAAGGTCAGGCTGTAAACCAATAGATAAACTTATTGAACAGTAAATTGTAAGTGGGCTCCAGGAAATTGTGATAATTCATCAGACCCCCTATTTCCAGTTACTCTGCAATCAACCATTCATAACTTGAATCGAAGACCTCTCAAGAATGTGTCCAGTTCCCATTTGAGAATTCACCCTCTGTGCATGCTGTGGTAATCTGTTCCAGGGTGCAATGAGTCTGTGGAGTTTAGGGAGGCAGGGAGATACTACCTATTATATGACCGTACTCTTTATTTACGTAATTTATAATCATGTCCACGAATCCTCCCATCACTATCCATTTGGACTAACCTGGCCAAAATATGTTTTCCTCATCAGTTTAAAAATCTCCTATCACTATTTAGTCTGTGTTTCTCTGATGAAAACAACCCCGATTTCTGGAGCTTAATTCTCAAAGGTTGTACACAAAATAATTTGTTGTCTTGTCTTATTAATCAATAACCACCTCACACTCATTTTGTTGCGAAGTCTTTGATCCTGGATCCTCAGCGGGTGTTTCTGGCAGCACTTCCCTTCTGGCTGTGAAGTGTGAACCCTGAGATAAAAAGAGACACAGTCAGATTGTCAAGTTTGCAAACAGATAGTTATGAGTGCAAGCTTTAACCAAGCTAAAAAGGATAATGTAGGCGGCTACTTAGCAGTCATTTTAAGTCGAGCAGGACAACACGCTGATTTGGGAAGTGTAGCCTATTCAATATTTTTGTATTATTATATGAAGACATCTTGTACTGGTTGAATTAAGTGAGTCTGATTCGAACTGTTCCTCTGTATGTTTACTTGCTGTAAAATAAAGCAGCTTAAAGATGTTTCTGACCTCCTATTACCAATGTGCTCTCTCTGCCTGGAACGGGAGTGAATCACACCACTGATTCTGAGAAAGTATCTATGGTCAAACCGAATTTATAACCGATAGGAACAGGAGTAGGCCATTCAGCCCCTTGAGCCTCTTCCATCATTCAACAACAACAACAACTTGTATTTAAATAGCACCTTTAACGTGGGAACATGTCCCAAGGTGCAATTCGATTCAATTGGAATTTCGATCAGATGGTAATGTTGGAGGTGGTTTTAGGTTTGGGTGAGGCCCTTAAATATGGATAATAATTCTTATCAAACACAACCTCAGTTCAGTCAGCAAGTGCTGCTCGGACATTGTTCTCTGGGTGATCCATGTCTGGGGTTTGATTTGCATCGAGGAGGGGATCGGGATTTGATTAGTGATTCTGGAGGAGTCGTTCGACAATCGACTGACAGTGCTGGAGGAACCGATCGGGGTTTGATTGGAGGTCCTGGAGGCGTAGTTCGACGATTGACTGACAGCGCTGGAGGAGCCGATCGGGGTTTGATTGGAGGTCCTGGAGGAGTAGTTCGACGATCGACTGATCAGTGCTGGAGGGGCCGATCGGGGTTTGATTGGAGGAGCTGGAAGAGTGGCTTGGGCTGCAAGATGGCGGCTAGGGCTGGGAGGAAGGTGCCAGTCCAGGACGATGGGGACTGGGAGGAGGAGGAGGTGAGGCGTGACCCCGCTAATTATAGGACGCAGGTCGGGCCCAGTCTGCTGCTTTGATGTTGATCCGGGTGGGCGATGCTGTTGGCGGCTGTGGTCCGGACCGGCGGGATGCGGGCTGAGATTGAAGGGCGACACTATTTCTGTGGCGGAGCCCTCAACCCCCTGGGCCAGAAGGTCCAAGTCCCGGGACCCGAGCACATAATTCCGAATCACACTGCCGGAGGGCCGGTCCTGACCGCACCTGTCTGTTTCCGTGGTTCAGGTGGCTGCTGAAGATGCTCTGAGACTATGCCTGGAGTTCTCCCAGTGTCTCTCTCAACCAGTATCGCGAAAACAGATTAATTGGCCATTATCTCATTGCTGCTTGTGGGAACTTGCTGCGCGCAAATTGGCTGTTGCTTTCTTACATTACACTTTTTTAAAAAAAAACCTACTTCAATGGCTGTAAAGCGCTTTAGGGCAGCTTTTGTGACAGCACCTCCCAAACCCGCGACTTCTGTCATCGAGAAGGACAAGGGCAGCTGGTGCATGGGAGCACGATCACCTCCAAGTTGCCCTCCGACTCACGCGTCATACTGACTTGGAAATATATCGTCGTTCCATCATCGTCACTGGGTCAAAATCCTGGAACTCTCTCTCCCTAACAGCACTGCGGGAGCACCTTCACCGCATGGACAGCAGCGGTTCAAGAAGGCGGCTCACCAGCACCTTCTCAAGGGCAAGTAGAGATGGGCAATAAATGCTGGCCTTGCCAGTGACTCTCACATCCCAGGAACAAATTTAAAAAATGTTTGTGTGTTCTTTTCTCCCTTCTTTCCTCCCTTCCTTCCAACCAACCAGTCAATTAGGGAAGACCTACTGCCTATAGGTGCCTGGATATGCTAAATAAACCTGTTGCTGATACGGCCTCAATAATGACTCTCTTCCTGGACCCACTTGTACTGGATGCTGGGTGCTTGCTTACTCCCTCCGCTGGGCTACCTGGCTGATTATCCCCTCTATTTAAACTCCATAGGAGCAGCTGGTTGTGGTGGAGCTGTCGGGGATTATCGACCCGGACTTCCTGTTGAGGTGTAGGAACGAATGCAAGATTGTGGTAAGTGGGTGCAAAGTGGTGTGACTGGCAGCATGAGAGCCGTGCTATATAACTGTAGGGTTGGCACCTAGGCCCCGTTTCTATGGTTAGTGTTTTCCGTGATGGGTGTCTTGTCGTCCTGGATTCCACAATGTACTGTGTGGGGAAGTGGGCTCATGCCCATGGCTGACAACATTTGGTGATCTCCCACCTATTAGGAGAGGTTTCTCAGCGGGACCAACTCATGGTTGAAATCCCAGGGTGACAGTGTCAGCTGTGGCTCAGTGGGTAGCACTCTCTCCTTGAGTCAGAAGGTCATGGGTTCAAATCCCAATCCGGAGACTTGAGTACAAAATCTAAGCTGACACTCTCAGTGCAGTACTGAAGGAATGCTGCTCTGTCAGAGGTGCAGTCTGTCGGATGAGACATTAACCCCCTCGGGTAGAGGTAAAAAAAAATCCCATGGAACTATTCAAAGAAAAGCAGGGAGTTCTCCTTGGTGTCCTGGCCAATATTTATTCCTCAACCAACACCTAATAAAAAGATAATCTGATCATTTATCTCATTGCTGCTTGTGGGAGCTTGCTGTATGCAAATAGGCTGCTGCATTTTCTACATTATGACAGTGACTGCACTTCAAAAAGTACTTAATTGGCAGTAAAGCACCTTGGGTCCTGAGGTCATGAATGGCGCTATTTAAATACAAGTCTTTCTTTACCTTGGCCTGAGTGCATGAGTTGTCTGCTCATCTGATAGTCACGCGTCCATTGCTGTATAAACTGCCCCTGCTTTCTGAGGTGCTGTTTTACTGATCCATTGTTATCGGGCTGAGTGGCTTAGCAGATTGTTCTTTCATTTTCAGTACTCCAAGTTCCTGTTCTTCATCTGTGAGCCTGGGCAGCGCACACGGGGAGGTTCTTTGGATGGGGAGGAGCGATTCCGTCACTAGCTGATATCCACGCAGGCCACTGAGCCGGGGGAATATGTGCGGCATGCTTTCTCGTTTGAAGCAGGTGCACAGGCATTGAATCTGTGCCCCCCATTTGTGGGAGTTGCTGCAAGTGATTCTGGATGGAATCAGGATTGTCCCGGATAATCCACTCCCTGACTCCATATAATCGTGGAGTCAGAACCAGGGAGACAGTGGAAGCAGTCAGCATTGATCCATTCAAGTGAAAATTGGAGAGATTTCTTTTAGAAAATAACATTAATGGGATACAGTATGAGTAATTTGAGACAGGACATGTGGTCAGTGTAGCGTGTTGGGGAGGAACAGGACTTTGGACCGATGGTTCTCAAAGCTCTCCGCTCACTGCAGTTTTCCTCGCCTCATGTCTGGGTCTGTTGTAGACTAATTGATAGATTGATTGCTGCGATCAGTCAACAATTCCATTATCATTGTATCATGCCATCACCAGGATGGTAGAAGGCAAACCAGATGGACCTTGGTCCTTTTTCATCCAGCAATTCCTATCTTCCTATGATTAGGGAGCAGGTTCCATTTTAATGCTGTCTGTTTACTGTGGGTTTACTTGAACCACTTCGAATTCACCTGAAACATTAGACCTTTCCTTTCTCTCTAGGGAATAGACACCGAGCAGCCGATTATGCAGGTGGACCGATGCGTGTTTGCCGGAGAGTATGAAGGCCAGTGTTTTACTTCGAGTGTTTTTGTGCAGAGATTATTGCAGGGGATGGATGCACCGGGTGGGCTGCTACCACTCCCTGAGTACCAGAAAGGTCCTGGATACGATCATTGGCATAGCTGCAGCCACAGGTGGGGTGTTAACATTTACATGTGTCGTGGGCTAGAGAGGAACAAGGGTTTTCCTTACTGCCATCCAACTCCTGCTGGAGAGGCTGAGGTGAGGAGAGGATCAGCTGTGAGGACTCCTATGCATAAAGAGCGAAAAATTGAAGGAAGCTAAAGGAAGTGCCATCATCTTAATTTATTACATAACTCGTGTTACTCAGGATAAGAAGCGTGTGTCTGACGGGTGTGTCTCAGTCCTTGTTCTATATTCTTGCACTTAAACCCCCATAGAGATCGTACTGACCCTGTGTTTCTACTTCATTTACCCTTTGTATCGGAGCTATGGGCTATTGAGAGGACTTCCCATTTGTGACAGCACTGCCTGGGAAATTATACACTCAAATAACTGAGTGAAATAAATTGTGGCTCCACTAACTTGTACGGTTTGTTCCATTACTAGATGTCCTGGGGACGTGCGTGATATTTGAAGAGATCGCTGAGCCAGGTGAGTGTGGCCTGAATTGAAAACAACAGTGAATGTACTGAGAATGACTTGTGCTTGAGCCCCACTCCAGAGACTTGAGCACAAAAGTTTCGGCTGCCCCTCCAGTGCAGTACGGAGGGGGTGCTGCACTGTCGGAGGTGCCGTATTTCAAATGAGATGTTAAACCAAGGCCCCGTCTGCCCCCTCAGGTGGACATAAAAGATCCCATGGCACTATTTTAAAAGTACTCAGATGTGCATTTCAACTGCTGTAACCTAAAAGGCTACGGACCAAAAGCTGGAAAGTGGGATTAAGCTAGATAACTCTTTGTCGGCCGGCATGGACACGATGGGCTGAAATGGCCTCCTTCCGTGCTATAAATTTCTATGATTCTGTTCTATTCTAAGAGCAGGGGAGTTAGCCCTGGTGTCCTGGTCAATATTTATTCCTCAATGAACATCACTAACACAGATTATCTGGTCTTTATCACATTGCTGTTTGTGGGAGTTTGCGGTGTGCAAATTGGCTGCTGCATTTCCTCCATTACAATAGTGACTACACTTAAAAAAAAGTACCTCATTGGCTGTAAAGTGCTTTGGGACATCCTGAGGTCGTGAAAGGCGCTATATAAATATGGGGATAGGGCGGGAAAGTGGAGTTGAGGTAGAAGATCAGACGTGATCTTATTGAATGGTGGAGCAGTTTTGAGAGACCATATCGGCTACTCCTCCTATTTCTTATGTTCTTAAATGCAAGTCTTTCTTAAAATACACACCCCAGCTCCCTACCCTACTGTTCTGAATGAGTCAGAGCGAGACACAGTGCATTGATAAAGGCCGCTCCCACTCACTTTTTAAACTTCTTTCCTACTCCCTCCCTTCATATGGACTCTACTCTGCCTCTCCTCACTGGTGAGGAATGTGACAAGCCCATGTTCCATCTCACGATGGCATCACAGGGCACTGCGTCTCTTTCCATTTCTGGTCCTGCTGTTCGAATCCAACTTGGGCAACAAGATGAAAGTCTTCTTCCTCTCACAGTGGCAACAGAACCAATGGAGCAGTTTAAAGCTGGTTTCTAGTGCATGTGAGCTCACAGCACAAAACGGTACCAAGTTTGACAGTCTTAAAGTGCACTGATTTGGGAAGTGGAAATGCCATACTGGTGCAGTAGAGGGCACTGTTCTGATGATTGGATTAAGGCACCATGAGATGCAGAGGGAGTTTTACTCTGTATCTAACCCATGCTGTACCTGCCTTGGGGGAGTTTGGGACAGTGTAGAGGGAGCTTTACTCTGTATGTAACCCATGCTGAAACTGACCTCTGGGAGTGTTTGGGACAGTGCAGAGGGAGCTTTATTCTGTATGTAACCCGTGCTGTAACTGATCTGGGAGTGTTTGATCTACAGTGTAGAGGGAGCTTTACTCTATCTAACCCGTGCACCTGACCTGGGAGTGTCTGGGACAGTGTAGAAGGAGCTTTACTCTGTATCTAACCCGTGTTGTACCTGCCCTGGGAGTGTTTGATGGGACTGTGTAGAGGGAGCTTTACAGAAGATCCTTGGTGCATAATAACGATCAGGATGACAAACACTATTCGACTTATTGAACCTCATCCCTCTCGTACATGTATGGTATTTTTGAATAGACCCAATGTTTTTGCCATACTTACCCTGCCGTGTAAATTATTCCAAACATTACTCGAGTTTTTTTCTTTGTAATGTAGGAAATGTGGTAACCAGTTTGCGTACAGCAAGATCCCACAAATAACAATTAGATCAATTTAGGTATTGGTTGAGGGATAAATGTTCACCAGAGCTCCCTGGGAGAACTCTCCTGCTCTTCTTCAGAGAGTGCCATGGGATCTTTTACACCCACCAGAGAATGTAGAAGGGGCTTTGCTTTAACGTCTCATCTGAAAGACAATGCAGCACTCTCTCAGTACTGCACTGGAGAGTCCGCCTAGATTTTGTACTCGAGCCTCTGGAGTGGGGCATGAACCGACAGCCTTCTGACTCTAAGACAAGAGTGACATAATTATACAATAAATCAAACTGAATTACCATGGAAAGACCCAAAAGATTCTGGGAGTAATAGTTGCCGTGCCACTTTCAGTGTCCAGACAATATGAGGAGACCATTTAAAAAACACTAAGTTAAAAATAGAATTGGCATATTTGTTCTCAAATGTCGTGCAGCTGGTGTTGCGGTGCCAGCTAGCAGGTGCATGGTGGTACCACAGCTAGTTATATCTGCTGTATTTCTCCTGCCCCATCCTCCGGGGGGTTCTGACTGAGAGTTGGGAATGTAGGCAATGCTGAAATGCCTCACAGTCTGGGTTTTACTGCAGATCCTGAGCTGGAGGATAAACCATCGCTCAAGTACAAGTGCCACACGGCAAAGAAGTTGCTGATGAAGCGGACTTTCCTGAGTGAGAAGAAGGAGGGAGAAGAGAGCACAGGTTTGATTGATGATTCTGTTTTCTTGGCTTGAGGGCAACTGCTCACAGTTGCACGAGTGCAGCAGCTCTCTGATCCCTCAGGTGTGCCTGTCCTCCCCTGTGTGAGCCATTACGATGAGTGTCGACATCCTGTTTGCACTACAGTACCTATTGCAGCTAGGCTCTGTCCTATCCTCCTTCAACACCGGCATGTGTACTTCTAGCAATGGCTGTTGGATCAGGAGCAGCAATTCTGGCTCATTTCCCCCTCCCATCCCTTCCATGGCCCTTAGCCCATAGGGAGCCAAGGCAAAATCTGTCCGAGTGCTGAAATTAGAGAGACCGTCCTTCTTTAAAAATGTACAAATACTATAGACCGTTTCCCCAGTCTCCCAAATACTTCCTGCATATTTCAAAATGAGTTTTTCTTCTTGTCTTCTACAGCCCTGGTTTTTCCTGTGTCAACAGTTCTGTTGTAATTTGAAGTATTATAGACATGGAAATGCTGGGTGTATTGCAGACGAGGGACTGAGCAGGACACTGTGCAAGTGCTTCGTGTAGGTGTGACCTTGTGGTCCCTCCATGGCCTCACCCCTCCCTATCACTGTAACCTCCTACAACCCACCGAGATCTCTGCGTTCCTCCAATTCTGACCTCTTATGTATCACTGATTTTCTTTGCTCCACCATTGGTGGCCATGCCTTCAGCTGCCTAAACCCTAAGTTCTGGAATTCTCTCCCTAAACCTCTCTGCCTCTCCCTCCTCCTTTATGACGCTCCTTAAAACCTACTACTTTAACCTGTCCAATATCTCCTTAAATGGTTGTGTCAAATTTTGTCTGATAATCGCTCCTGTGAAGCGCCTTGGGCCATTTTACTATGTTCGAGGCGGTATATAAATGCAAGTTGTATATAAGATAGTAAAGGAAATAGATCAGGTAAATCCAAAATATTACTTTTAAATCAATCTGAGAGTCGGACAATCTTAGGAGTTGTATTGGGAAGTTCTTTTTTATACATCGACTGATCCAACACATGGGAATGGTTTTCCTGATGGAGATAGTGGAGGTGAAAACTCCGGAATCATTTAAGAAACAATTAAATGCAGCAGTGGGGGCCTGTTGGATCAGTTTGATTGAATGAATATAGACGGGCCAAATGCATTTCTTCATCTGTAATTATCTGTCTTGAATGCTGATTCATCAGCTGTGAACTGGAACCTTCTGTTGGTGAGTGTTGGGCCCAGGACCACCACAGGGCCCCTGTCATGGGTAAATGAATGTACCCTTTCCTTTTGAGCGTGGTACATGGGCAAATGAAAGAAAAACTTGGATTTCCCAAAGCGCTTTGCACAAATTTGCGCACAAGAAAGCTCTGACAAACAGCCATGTGATAATGACCAGAAGATCCTTTCTTCAGTGTTGGATGAGGGTTAAATATTGGCCAGGACACTGGGGAGAACTCCCCTGCTCTTTGTCCAAATAGTGCCATGGGATCTTTTACATCCACCCGAGAGAGCAGACGGGGCCTCGGTTTAACATCTCGCCCGAAATACGGCACCTCTGACAGTGCTGCACTCCCGCAGTACTGCACTGGGAGTTGCAGCCTAGATTACGTGCTCCAGTCTCTGGAGTGGGGCTTGAAGACATAATCTCCTGATTCGGAGGCGAGAGTGCGACCCACTGAGTCATAGCTGACACAAAGGCGGACTGGATTTTTACTCTGGATGCTTTAGTTAGGATGAGCTGAGTGACTTTCCTCATTGGTTTCTATCAGTAGCACACTGTGTTCTGCAGTGGGACGTGGATTGGGTAGTGATGAATGTGCATCGGTGTTTTCTATCCAGGAGGAGTGGAGTATTTGAAGATCAGGGAGAACGATTTCACGCGGAGAGCTGGCCTGATTTGCAGCTTCCTCCCGAGCCGCAGCAGCTCGCAGTACGGCGGCAGCGGCGTGACCTCCGAGGGGGCCCTCGATCTGATGGCACTACAGGACAGGGAGCTGTCTAACGGCAGCTCGGGCTCGGAGGGCGAGGCCAGCGACCGGGAGAATGTGGACCGAAGCCAAGAGCCAGAGAGCTTCACGGACGACCATCCCGGCGGTGCCAGCCACGGGATCGGGACTGGTGCTGACGATGGCGTGATGGAACTCGGGGAGCAGAGCTCTGAGGAGATTGATGTGAAGTGAGCAGCCACTTTGTTCTCCGTCCCAACCGTTTCCTCCGGTTGGTGATTTCCCCCCTTTCCTGATGGTTGCTGCTGTAACGGTTCCCCGGTACCTCACCCGACCACGGCAGCCGAGGCTGAGAGTATGGGAGGGTTGTGTAACCGGGATGTGAGCGCGGCTGGTCCGGTCTGGCTCTGTCTGCATGTGTGCACGCACCCACTAACAGATGTGTCATGAATGAACTGGAGATGACACAAGGAACCTTAATAACACTTTATTTTTATTTGAAACATTTTTGATATGATTTAGTAGTTAGAAAGATGGATGAGTGTTTTGAACTAAACTGTATCTGTTCAATGTTACAACTGTGAAATGTGTATGTGTTGGAACACCTTTTTATTAAAATTTCAGATTGGAATATGTGGGGTTCACCCCTTTGGGATTTAATAGCAGCTTTTTTGATGAATTAACTAACTCACCAAGAAGTTGCATTGCATTTCCCCCATTGACCAGAGTTTGGTACCTTCTCAAAGAATTCTACAAGGTTTGCTATATACCATTTGTCCTCCTCCCTCCTGTCTCCCATCATTGTGAGTGCAGAGACTTTCCCCCACGAATTGCTCCCACCTACTGCCTCTGGCCAGCCCTGCCGAGTGCTCTTTTCACCCTGCTCCCTATCTCTGCAATCTCCTCCAGCCCCACAATCCCCCCGCAAGATGTCTGCGCTCCTCTAATTCCACCCTCTTCAGCATTCCTGATTATAATCACTTAATCATTGGCGGCCATGCCTTCTGTTGCCTAGGCCTCAAGCTCTGGAACTCCCTTCCTAAACCTCTCCGCCTCTCTATCTCTCTTTCCTCCTTCAAGACGCTCCTTAAAACATACCTCTTTGACCAAGCTTTTGGTCACCTGCGCTAATTTCTACTTATGTGGCTCAGTGTCAAATTTTTTATCTCATAATTTTCCTGTGAAGTGCCTTGTTGCTGCTGACCTCCCCCCTGAACCCATAAGCAATATGGGGGAAGCAAGGACCAGTGCCTCAAGAAGGAAAGCACGGACATTTTCACTTCGAGAAGTGGAGCGCAGGAGAGGAATTTTCTTTCCCCCGCTATGGTCACAGGGTGTCCAGTGCAACGGAGCTGGTGGAATCCTGGTGCCCCTTTTGGCGGGTGGGAGTTTCGCCACGACCCTTGTTGGTTTTCTGGGGGCTAAATAATCTCCAGCGATTCCCAGGCTGCATTGCCACCTTGCATTGGGAATTCTGTCACCAGGAGGAAGGATAATGGCAGCTGGAGAGCAGGGCTGACTGACCGAGACTGACTGGGGCAGTGGGGTTGGGGGGGGGGGGGTTAGCTGAAGAGGCGGATTTGAATTTTAACAGGAAAATCTATCTGTGTGAGGGAGTCTGGAGCTGAATCGATCGTCTTGCAACCACTTCAATTTCCCACAGTCCCTCGTGATACTGGGCACCAGTCAGGCAAAATGTGTAATATCCCAGAAGTGGAGGGAGAGAGTAGGGAGTTGACAGAGCAGAAATGTACAAATTGCAGTCTGGCCTGACAATTAGTTTTTTTTGCGATTTAATAAAAACTCCTCCAATATTTCAAGTTAAGCAACATGAGTAGAGACGCTGGAACCAAGGGTTCTCTAGATTGATCCCTGGGATGAGATTGTCTTATGAGGAGTGATTGAGTAGATTGGGCCTATACTCTTGAGTTTAGAAGAATGAGAAGTGATCTCATTGAAACATATAAAATTCTGAGAGGGATTGACAGGGTAGTTGCTGACAGGTTGTTTCTGCTGTTTGGAGAGTCTAGGACTATGGGGCATAGTCTCAGGATAAGGGGTCAGCCAGTTAGGACTGAGATGAGGAGGAATTTCTTCACTCAGAGGGTGGTGAATCTTTGGCATTCTCTGCCCCGAAGGGTTGTGGAAGCTGAGTTGTTGTGTATTCAAGACACACACACATAGAATTTTGGACTCCAGCGGAATCAAGGGATATTGGGACCGGGCGGGAAAGTGGAGTTGAGGTTGAAGATTAGCCACGATCTTATTGAATGGCGGAGAATGCTCGAAGGATGGTATGGCCTATTCCTGCTCCTAATTCTAGTGACTCACAGAAAAACAAAAATCTAGTACTGAAAAGAATCATAACAGTTTGAATTAAGCGACTGAATGAAGAGTTGACTGTAGGTTGGTAATAGGACATCGTCATCCCATAATTTCCCATCATTAACAGCTTGGCATTGCTTGGGAGATGGGGACAGCAGTAATGGAATGAAAGATCCATTTTGCCTTGTGCAGAAGATTTTAAATGAAATTTAGAAAATGATCTTCAAGCAGCATGGACACCCAGTGTATCAGCTCCAGCCAGTTTCCTCTGTTCGGGCCCACTGTGAATGTTTTAATCCCCCTGAACCCCCTCCTTCAACAGTGCCTCAGAAACCTGCGATCTCTACCACAGCACCACCTCCAAGTAACACGCTATCCTGACTTGGAAATATATCAGCCATTCCTTTATCGTCACTGGGTCAAAGTGCTGGGACTCCCTACCTAACAGCACTGTGGCATCAACGTCACCACACGGACTGCAGCTGTTCAAGAAGGAGGCAGACAAAAAGCAGGAAACTATAAACCAGTTAGCCTAATATCTGTGGTTGGGAAGATGATGGGAGTCCATTATCAAAGAAGCAGTAGCAGGACATTTGGAAAAACAAAATTCGGTCAGGCAGAGTCAGCGTGGATTTATGAAGGGGAAGTCATGTTTGACAAATTTTCTGCAGTTCTTTGAAGATGTAACGAACAGGGTGGATGAAGGGGAACCAGTGGATGTGGTGTATTTGGACTTCCAGAAGGCATTTGACGAGGTGCCACATAAAAGGTTACTGCACAAGATAAAAGTTCACGTGGTTGGGGGTAATATATTAGCATGGATAGAGGATTGGCTAACTAACAGAAAACAGAGAGTCGGGATAAATGGTTCATTCTCGGGTTGGCAATCAGTAACTAGTGGGGTGCTGCAGGGATCAGTGCTGGGACCCCAACTATTTACAATCTATATAAACGACTTGAAAGAAGGGACTGAGTGTAACGTAGCCAAGTTTGCTGACGATACAAAGATGGGAGGAAAAGCAATGTGGGAGGAGGACACAAAAAGTCTGCAAAAGGACATAGACAGGCTAAGTGAGTGGGCAAAAATTTGGCAGATGGAGTATAATGTTGGAAAGTATGAGGTCATGCACTTTGGCAGAAAAAAAATCAAAGAGCAAGTTATTATTTAAATGGAGAAAGATTGCAAAGTGCTGCAGTACAGCGGAACCTGGGGGTACTTGTGCATGAAACACAAACGGATAGTAGGCAGGTACAGCAAGTGATCAGGAAGGCCAGTGATATCTTGCCTTTATTGCAAAGGGGCTGGAGTATAAAAGCAGGGAAGTCTTGCTGCAGCTATATAAGCTATTGGTGAGGCCACACCTGGAATACTGCGTGCAGTTTTGGTTTCCATATTTACGAAAGGATATACTTGCTTTGGAGGCAGTTCAGAGAAGGTTTACTAGGTTGACTCAGGGGATGAGGGGGTTGACTTATGAGGAAAGGTTGAGTAGGCCCAACCTCTACTCATTGGAATTCAGAAGAATGAGAGGTGATCTTATCGAAACGTATAAGATTATGAGGGAGCTTGACAAGGTGGATGCAGAGAGGATGTTTCCACTGATGAGGGAGATTAGAACTAGAGGGGATGATCTTAGAATAAGGGGCCGTCCATTTAAAACAGAGATGAGGAAGAATTTCTTCTGAGGGTTGTAAATCTGTGGAATTCGCTGCCTCCGAGAGCTGTGGAAGCTGGGGCATTGAATGAATTTAAGACCGAAGTAGACAGTTTCTTAAACGATAAGGGGTTATGGGGAGCGGGCAGGGAAGTGGAGCTGAGTCCATGATCAGACCAGCCATGATCGTATTAAATGGCGGAGCAGGCTCGAGGGGCCATATGGCCTACTCCTGCTCCTATTTCTTCTGTTTTTATGTTTAAGGTGGCCCAGCACCACCTTCTCGAGGGCAACTAGGGATGGCCAATAACTGCTGGCCTTATCAACGAGGCCCATAAGCCAGGAATAAATATATAAATCCAGATGAGAGATTGTGGGAGGGTGCAGCTGAATGTACTGGCTGAATGAAAACCTGGAGCTTCCACATTTACACCAAGGTCTGGAGAACTGCAGCACTAGGTGGCAGCATTGCGCTGCAGAAGAGCCGCGCTCTCCCTTGGCTCCAATGTTCCTGTAAATCGGAGCTTCGAAATTCCTATGAAAGTATCGTATGAAAGGGTCAAGTTTTAAGGAACTTGGGCTGGAGTTTGAATCCCTTGAGTCGCCGCTTCTGTTTACAGCCATAAAAAATTCTGCAGGAGGAAGGAGCAACCATTGGAAGAGGCCGATCTGGTGGAGTGGACTGGATTTAAACTCCTACCGCCTGGCACAAATGGGGAGATAGCAGCTCGAGAACAGGCGTCTGCTCACTCGCTACCCCCTTTGCACTGGTGGCTCTGGCATCGATTGGTCGGGTTTTGAGATGAGCGGCTGGAGCGCCTGCCTGTTTCAGGGTGGGGGCCACTTGTAATGTGCAAATCAGAGAGGTGGGGGTCTCCTGTGGTCCCTTTTTGCAGTGTGCGACATCACAGGCTGGTCCTTAAAGGGGCCGCTGCAAACTGCTCACTAAATGGCCCAGGATGTGTTACATGTATTTTCTTTTTTGGTGGGGCCAAGAGGAGCGGGAGTCATAGAAACATAGAAATTTACAGCGCAGAAGGAGGCTATTTCGGCCCATTGTGTCCGCGCCGGTCGACAAACAAAGAGCCACACGGCCCTTGGTCAGCAACCCTAAAGGTAACATATAAACCTATGAACAATGACGGAAAGGCAATGAGCACCCAGCCCAACCAATCCGCCTCACCACAACTGTGACACCCCTTATACTAAAACATTCTACACTCCACCCCAACCGGAGCCATGTGATCTACTGGGAGAGGCAAAAACCGAGGCCAATTTAGGGAGAAAATAAAAATCTGGGAAAATTCCTCTCCGACCCATCCAGGCGATCAACACTAGTCCAGGAGATCACCCTGGCCATATTCTATTCCCTGTAGTACTTACCATTATATCTGCTCCGTCCAACAAAAGGTCATCCAGTCTAATCCTAATTACCAGCTCTAGGTCCGTAACCCTGCAGGTTACTGCACTTTAAGTGCTCATCCAACCATCTCTTAAAAGTGGTGATAGTTTTTGCATCCACCATTCTTCCAGGCAGCGAGTTCCAGATCCCCACAACCCTCTGCGTAAAAAAGCCCCCCCTCAAATCCCCTCTAAACCTTCCACCAACCACCTTAAAACTATGCCCCCTTGTAATAGACCCTTTAACCAATGGAAATAGACCCTCACTATCCACTATGTCCAGGCCCCTCAATATTTTGTACACCTCAATGAGGTCTACTCTCAACCTCCTCTGTTCCAATGAGAACAAACCCAGCCTATCCAATCTGTCCTCATAACTAAGATTCTCCATTCCAGGCAGCATCCCAGTAGAAAAAATATAGAACATAGAAAAATAGGTGCAGGAGTAGGCCATTCGGCCCTTCTAGCCTGCACCGCTATTCAATGAGTTCATGGCTGAACATGCAACTTCAGTACCCCCTTCCTGCTTTCTCGTCATACCCCTTGATCCCCCTAGTAGTAAGGACTTCATCTAACTCCCTTTTGAATATATTTAGTGAATTGGCCTCAACAACTTTCTGTAGTAGAGAATTCCACAGGTTCACTACTCTCTGGGTGAAGAAGTTTCTCCTCATCTCGGTCCTAAATGGCTTACCCCTTATCCTTAGACTGTGACCCCTGGTTCTGGACTTCCCCAACATTGGGAACATTCTTCTTGCATCTAACCTGTCTAAACCCGTCAGGATTTTAAACGTTTCTATGAGGTCCCCTCTCATTCTTCTGAACTCCAGTGAATACAAGCCCAGTTGATCCAGTCTTTCTTGATAGGTCAGTCCCACCATCCCGGGAATCAGTCTGGTGAACCTTCGCTGCACTCCCTCAATAGCAAGAATGTCCTTCCTCAAGTTAGGAGACCAAAACTGTACACAATACTCTAGGTGTGGCCTCACCAATGCCCTGTACAACTGTAGCAACACTTCCCTGCCCCTGCACTCAAATCCCCTCACTATGAAGGCCAACATGCCATTTGCTTTCTTAACCGCCTGCTGTACCTGCATGCCAACCTTCAATGACTGATGTACCATGACACCCAGGTCTCGTTGCACCTCCCCTTTTCCTAATCTATCACCATTCAGATAATAGTCTGTCTCTCTGTTTTTACCACCAAAGTGGATAACCTCACATTTATCCACATTATACTTCATCTGCCATTCATTTGCCCACTCACCTAACCTATCCAAGTCACTCTGCAGCCTCATAGCATCCTTCTCGCAGTTCACACTGCCACCTAACTTAGTGTCATTCGCAAATTTGGAGATACTACATTTAATCCCCTCGTCTAAATCATTAATGTACAGTGTAAACAGCTGAGGCCCCAGCACAGAACCTTGCGGTACCCCACTAGTCACTGCCTGCCATTCTGAAAAGTACCCATTTACTCCTACTCTTTGCTTCCTGTCTGACAACCAGTTCTCAATCCATGTCAGCACACTACCCCCAATCCCACGTGCTTTAACTTTGCACATTAATCTCTTGTGTGGGACCTTGTCGAAAGCCTTCTGAAAGTCCAAATATACCACATCAACTGGTTCTCCCTTGTCCACTCTATTGGAAACATCCTCAAAAAATTCCAGAAGATTTGTCAAGCATGATCTCCCTTTCACAAATCCATGCTGACTTGGACCTATCATGTCACCATTTTCCAAATGCGCTGCTATGACATCCTTAATAATTGATTCCATCATTTTACCCACTACTGAGGTCAGGCTGACCGGTCTATAATTCCCTGCTTTCTCTCTCCCTCCTTTTTTAAAAAGTGGGGTTACATTGGCTACCCTCCACTCGATAGGAACTGATCCAGAGTCAATGGAATGTTGGAAAATGACTGTCAATGCATCCGCTATTTCCAAGGCCACCTCCTTAAGTACTCTGGGATGCAGTCCATCAGGCCCTGGGGATTTATCGGCCTTCAATCCCATCAATTTCCCCAACACAATTTCCCGACTAATAAATATTTCCCTCAGTTCCTCCTCCTTAATAGACCCTCTGACCACTTTTATATCCGGAAGGTTGTTTGTGTCCTCCTTAGTGAATACTGAACCAAAGTACTTGTTCAATTGGTCTGCCATTTCTTTGTTCCCCGTTATGACTTCCCCTGATTCTGACTGCAGGGGACCTACGTTTGTCTTTACTAACCTTTTTCTCTTTACATACCTATAGAAACTTTTGCAATCCGCCTTAATGTTCCCTGCAAGCTTCTTCTCGTACTCCATTTTCCCTGCCCTAATCAAACCCTTTGTCCTCCTCTGCTGAGTTCTAAATTTCTCCCAGTCCCCAGGTTCGCTGTTATTTCTGGCCAATTTGTATGCCATTTCCTTGGCTTTAATACTATCCCTGATTTCCCTAGATAGCCACGGTTGAGCCATCTTCCCTTTTTTATTTTTACGCCAGACAGGAATGTACAATTGTTGTAATTCATCCATGCGGTCTCTAAATGTCTGCCATTGCCCATCCACAGTCAACCCCTTAAGTATCATTAGCCAATCTATCTTAGCCAATTCATGCCTCATACCTTCAAAGTTACCCTTCTTTAAGTTCAGGACCATGGTCTCTGAATTAACTGTTTCATTCTCCATCCTAATGCAGAATTCCACCATATTATGGTCACTCTTCCCCAAGGGGCCTCGCACAATGAGATTGCTAATTAATCCTCTCTCATTACACAACACCCAGTCTAAGATGGCCTCCCCCCTAGTTGGTTCCTCGACATATTGGTCTAGAAAACCATCCCTTATGCATTCCAGGAAATCCTCCTCCACCGTATTGCTTCCAGTTTGGCTAGCCCAATCTATGTGCATATTAAAGTCACCCATTATAACTGCTGCACCTTTATTGCATGCACTCCTAATTTCCTGTTTGATGCCCTCCCCAACATCACTACTACTGTTTGGAGGTCTGTACACAACTCCCACTAACGATTTTTGCCCTTTAGTGTTCTGCAGCTCTACCCATATAGATACCACATCATCCAAGCTAATGTCTTTCCTAACTATTGCATTAATCTCCTCTTTAACCAGCAATGCTACCCCACCTCCTTTTCCTTTTATTCTATCCTTCCTGAATGTTGAATACCCCTGGATGTTGAGTTCCCAGCCCTGATCATCCTGGAGCCACGTCTCCGTAATCCCAATCACATCATATTTGTTAACATCTATTTGCACAGTTAATTCATCCACCTTATTGCGGATACTCCTTGCATTAAGACACAAAGCCTTCAGGCTTGCTTTTTTAACACCCTTTGTCCTTTTAGAATTTTGCTGTACAGTGGCCCTTTTTGTTCTTTGCCTTGGGTTTCTCTGCCCTCCACTTTTCCTCATCTCCTTTCTGTCTTTTGCTTTTGCCTCATTTTTGTCTCCCTCTGTCTCCCTGTATAGGTTCCCATCCCCCTGCAATATTAGTTTAACTCCTCCCCAACAGCACTAGCAAACACTCCCCCTAGGACATTGGTTCCGGACCTGCCCAGGTGCAGACCGTCCGGTTTGTACTGGTCCCACCTCCCCCAGAACCGGTTCCAATGCCCCAAGAATTTGAATCCCTCCCTGCTGCACCACTGCTCAAGCCATGTATTCATCTGCGCTATCCTGCGATTCCTACTCTGACTAGCACGTGGCACTGGTAGCAATCCCGAGATTACTACTTTTGAGGTCCTACTTTTTAATTTAGCTCCTAGCTCCTTAAATTCTTTTCGTAGGACCTCATCCCTTTTTTTACCTATGTCGTTGGTAGCAATGTGCACCACGACAACTGGCTGTTCTCCCTCCCATTTCAGAATGTCCTGCACCCGCTCCGAGACATCCTTGACCCTTGCACCAGGGAGGCAACATACCATCCTGGAGTCTCGGTTGCGTCCGCAGAAACGCCTATCTATTCCCCTCACCATCGAATCCCCTATCACTATCGCGCTCCCACTCTTTTTCCTGCCCTCCTTTGCAGCAGAGCCACCTACGGTGCCATGAACTTGGCTGCTGCTGCCCTCCCCTGATGAGTTATCCTCCCCAACAGTACTCAAAGCAGTGTATCTGTTTTGCAGGGGGATGACCACAGGGGACCCCTGCACTATCTTTCTTGCACTGCTCTTCCTGCTGGTCTTCCATTCCCTATCTGGCTGTGGACCCTTCTCCTGCGGTAAGACCAACTCACTACACGTGATGCTCACGTCATTCTCAGCATCGTGGATGCTCCAGAGTGAATCCACCCTCAGCTCCAATTCTGCAACGCAGACCGTCAAGAGCTCGAGGCGGATACACTTCCCACACACGTAGCGCCCAGGGACACCGGAAGTGTCCCCGAGTTCCCACATGGTACAGGAGGAGCATATCACATGGCCGAGCTCTCCTGCCATGTCTTAACCTTAGATACCCTTAAATTGGTAATAACAATGTTACAGTTCACTTACTGATATAAAAAAGAAAAGAAAAGCTACTCACCAATCACCAGCCAATCACTTACCACATTGGCTGTGACGTCACATTTTGATTACTTTCTACTTCTATTTTGCTTTCTCTCCCGCTGTAGCTGCACCGGTCGCCTTTTATAGGTCGCTCCCCTCTCACCAACTGCTGCTGGCTCTCGATCTCCCGCTGGGCTTTTGACAGGTCGCTCCCCTCTCACCAACTGCTGCTGGCTCTCGATCTCCCGCTGGGCTTTTGACAGGTCGCTCCCCTCTCACCAACTGCTGCTGGCTCTCGATCTCCCGCTGGGCTTTTGACAGGTCGCTCCCCTCTCACCAACTGCTGCTGGCTCTCGATCTCCCGCTGGGCTTTTGACAGGTCGCTCCCCTCTCACCAACTGCTGCTGGCTCTCGATCTCCCGCTGGGCTTTTGACAGGTCGCTCCCCTCTCACCAACTGCTGCTGGCTCTCGATCTCCCGCTGGGCTTTTGACAGGTCGCTCCCCTCTCACCAACTGCTGCTGGCTCTCGATCTCCCGCTGGGCTTTTGACAGGTCGCTCCCCTCTCACCAACTGCTGCTGGCTCTCGATCTCCCTGTTTTCTCCCTCCTTTTTTAAAAAGTGGGGTTACATTGGCTACCCTCCACTCGATAGGAACTGATCCAGAGTCAATGGAATGTTGGAAAATGACTGTCAATGCATCCGCTATTTCCAAGGCCACCTCCTTAAGTACTCTGGGATGCAGTCCATCAGGCCCTGGGGATTTATCGACCTTCAATCCCATCAATTTCCCCAACACAATTTCCCGATTAATAAGGATTTCCCTCAGTTCCTCCTCCTTACGAGACCCTCTGACCCCTTTTATATCCGGAAGGTTGTTTGTGTCCTCCTTAGTGAATACTGAACCAAAGTACTTGTTCAATTGGTCTGCCATTTCTTTGTTCCCTGTTATGACTTCCCCTGATTCTGACTGCAGGGGACCTACATTTGTCTTTACTAACCTTTTTCTCCTAACATATCTATAGAAACCTTTGCAATCCGTCTTAATGTTCCCTGCAAGCTTCTTCTCGTACTCCATTTTCCCTGCCCTAATCAAACCCTTTGTCCTCCTCTGCTGAGTTCTAAATTTCTCCCAGTCCCCGGGTTCGCTGCTATTTCTGGCCAATTTGTATGCCACTTCCTTGGCTTTAATACTATCCCTGATTTCCCTTGATAGCCACGGTTGAGCCACCTTCCCTTTTTTATTTTTACGCCAGACAGGAATGTACAATTGTTGTAGTTCATCCATGCGGTCTCTAAATGTCTGCCATTGCCCATCCACAGTCAACCCCTTAAGTATCATTCGCCAATCTATCCTAGCCAATTCACGCCTCATACCTTCAAAGTTACCCTTCTTTAAGTTCTGGACCATGGTCTCTGAATTAACTGTTTCATTCTCCATCCTAATGTAGAATTCCACCATATTATGGTCACTCTTCCCCAAGGAGCCTCGCACAACGAGATTGCTAATTAATCCTCTCTCATTACACAACACCCAGTCTAAGATGGCCGCCCCCCTAGTTGGTTCCTCGACATATTGGTCTAGAAAACCATCCCTTATGCACTCCAGGAAATCCTCCTCCACCGTATTGCTTCCAGTTTGGTTAGCCCAATCTATGTGCATATTAAAGTCACCCATTATAACTGCTGCACCTTTATTGCATGCACCCCTAATTTCCTGTTTGATGCCCTCCCCAACATCACTACTACTGTTTGGAGGTCTGTACACAACTCCCACTAACATTTTTTGCCCTTTGGTGTTCTGCAACTCCACCCATATAGATTCCACATCATCCAAGCTAATGTCCTTCCTAACTATTGCATTAATCTCCTCTTTAACCAGCAATGCTACCCCACCTCCTTTTCCTTTTATTCTATCCTTCCTGAATGTTGAATACCCCTGGATGTTGAGTTCCCAGCCCTGATCATCCTGGAGCCACGTCTCCGTAATCCCAATCACATCATATTTGTTAACATCTATTTGCACAGTTAATTCATCCACCTTATTAAGGATATTCCTTGCATTAAGACACAAAGCCTTCAGGCTTGTTTTTTTAACACCCTTTGTCCTTTTAGAATTTTGCTGTACAGTGACCCTTTTTGTTCTTTGCCTTGGGTTTCTCTGCCCTCCACTTTTCCTCATCTCCTTTCTGTCTTTTGCTTTTGTCTCCTTTTTGTTTCCCTCTGTCTCCCTGCATTGGTTCCCATCCCCCTGCCATATTAGTTTAACTCCTCCCCAGCAGCACTTGCAAACACTCCCCCTCGGACATTGGTTCCGGTCCTGCCCAGGTGCAGACCGTCCGGTTTGTACTGGTCCCACCTCCCCCAGAACCGGTTCCAATGCCCCAGGAATTTGAATCCCTCCCTGCTGCACCACTGCTCAAGCCACGTATTCATCTGCGCTATCCTGCGATTCCTACTCTGACTAGCACGTGGCACTGGTAGCAATCTCGAGATTACTACTTTTGAGGTCCTACTTTTTAATTTACCTCCTAGCTCCTTAAATACGTTTTGTAGGACCTCATCCCTTTTTTTACCTATGTCGTTGGTACCAATGTGCACCACGACAACTCCCTCCCCTTTTACAATGTCCTGCACCCGCTCCAAGACACCCTTGACCCTTGCACCAGGGAGGCAGCATACCATCCTGGAGTCTCGGTTGCGTCCGCAGAAACGCCTATCTATTCCCCTTACAATTGAATCCCCTATCACTATCGCTCTCCCACTCTTTTTCCTGCCCTCCTGTGCAACAGAGCCAGCCACGGTGCCATGAACTTGGCTGCTGCTGCCCTCCCTTGATGAGTCATCCCCCTCAACAGTACTCAAAGCAGTGTATCTGTTTTGCAGGGGGATGACCCCAGGGGACCCCTGCACTACCTTCCTTGCACTACTCTTCCTGCTGGTCTTCCATTCCCTAGCTGGCTGTGGACCCTTCTCCTGCGGTAAGACCAACTCGCTACACGTGCTACTCACATTGTTCTCAGCATCGTGGATGCTCCAGAGTGAATCCACCCTCAGCTCCAATTCCGCAATGCGGTCCGTCAGGAGCTGGAGGCGGATACACTTCCCACACACGTAGTCGTCAGGGACACCGGAAGTGTCCCTGAGTTCCCACATGGTACAGGAGGAGCATATCACGTGACCGAGCTCTCCTGCCATGACTTAACCCTTAGAGTAACTTAAATTGGCAACAACAATGCTAAAGTTTACTCACTGTTATCGAAGAGAAAAAATAAAAACTACTCACCAATCACCAGCCAATCACTTACCCCCTTGGCTGTGACATCACCTTTCTGTTTCTTTCTACTTCTTTTTTGCCTTCTCCCTGTAGCTGCACAAGCACGCCTCTCGCCGAACTCGTGCTGCTCCCGGTCTCACTGGCCTTTTGTAGGCCTCTCCGATCCCCGGAACTCCTGCCTCTCGCCAAACTCGCGCTGCTCCTGGTCTCACTGACCTTATGTAGGCCTCTCCGAACCCCGGAACTCCCGCCCCTCCTCTGCACCCTCTCTAGTGCAATCACGTCCTTCCTATAATATGGCGACCAGGACTGCACGCAATACTCCAGCTGTGGCCTAACCAAAGTATTAAACAATTTAAGCATAACCTCCCTGCTCTTATATTCTATGCCTCGGCCAATAAAAGCAAGCATTCCGTATGCCTTCTTAACCACCTTATCCACCTGGCCTGCTACTTTCAGAGATCTGTGGACAAGCACTCCAAGGTCCCTTTGTTTATCTACACTATTAAGTGGCCTCCAGGATCCACAGAGGGCTCACCCTCCAGAGTCTCTTCCTGGGCTGTCTGAGGCTGCCTATGGAGTTTCCACCCCCTCTCTTTTCCCCCCACACCCAGGTGTGGTAGCTGGCCTGCTCTGTACCCTCCCAGAACCGGTGAGTTGTAGCGGGGATGCCGTCCAGTGCCCATAGCTCGCCAGCGACATGCTAACGAGAAGCGAACACCAGAAAAATCTGAGTTACTATTAAACCTGCTCCCACTGCCCTTTCAGGCAGCGCGCCCAGGTCATAACCGCTCACCGTGAAGAAAAATTCATCTCATCTCCTTTCTGGTTCTTCTGAAATTATCTTAAATCTGTGGTTACCAACCCTTCGCCAGTGAAAACAGTTTCTCGTTATTTTACTCTTATCAAAACCCCCTCATAATTTTGAACACCTTTAGAACTAATAAAGAAAACATTTATGCACTGATGCCAAAGGTACCTAACACTGTCTTTGATAAGTTTGTTCTCCGATTGAAGATCAATATTAGCAGCTGGTCCTCTGCGAGTGGTCCCCGGTCAGAACATTGGAACAGGAGGAGGCCATTCATCCCTCTAGCCTTTTCCACCATTCAATTAAGTCACTGCTGATCCCATTTGCCTGCCTTGGTTTCAGATCCCTTAATACCACTGCTCAACAAAAATGTATCTCTTCGTGTTGGCAACTCTGGTCGGCCGTATTCTGGGAGCTTGAATCACATGACTTCCATCGGCTGGAGGGACGAGAGAGTCCGCGGGTGAGGGTAGAATTGCTGGGAAAAGCGACCGGGAGCAGCGATACAGGGAACGCCAAAAGGTCAGAATGTGAGAAGGTGAATAGCGAAAGAGAAACAAAGTTCAAAAATAATAGTGTCAACAGAGAAAAAAGTCCATTGCCATTTCACTCCAGGATGAATCTTCCTGTTGCCTCCCGGCTCGATAAGGGAGAAGGCGGCTTTGTACCTTGAGCCCGAAGGACTGTGTGTTGCTTACTTTTGTAAACACGTCTGTTGAAAGAATCATCCAAATAGAATAGAAATTGGGAAAATAAAATGGGCAACAATATGATCAAACAACGGTATAGAACAGCAATGGGAATAATTTAAAACGGTGTTCAACAGAGTGCAGGAATAAAAGAAAAAAGAGCAAACCCAACACTAATGAGACTCCATGGATGAATAATGTCATAAGGGAACAATTGAGGGTAAGGAAAAAGGCATACATTAAGTACATGGACAACGGGAGTACATGATAAGGGAAAATATGAAGAGATTAGGAGAGAAGTTTAAAAAAAAACAATTAGGAAGGCAAAGAGGAACTATGAAATTAAATGATCAAGGAATATAAAACAAAATAGTAAAATATTTTACAGGCACATCAATAAAAAAAGGAAGGTTGGAATGGGAATAGGACCATTAAGGGATAGACAGGATAATACCACAGGTAACGATAGAGAGATGGCAGAAATATTAAATAATAATTTTGCTTCAGTATTTACCAGGGAGATAGAACAGGTGGACATGACATTGGATGATGAGATTAGTAATGAGATAAGTGCATTTACAATAAAAAGAGGGGCTATATTAAATTAACTAATCAGACTCAAAGAGGATAAAACCCCTGGTCCAGATGGATTGCATCCATGCATTTTAAAAGAATCTACGGAAGAGATAGCAGAGGCATTACTACACATATTTAATAACTCATTAGAAAAAAGTGTAGTGCCAGAGGACTGGTGGATAGCTAACGCAATATCTATATTTAAGAAGGGAGATAGAACATGTCCAGGGAATTATAGACCAGTCAGCTTAATATCGGTGGTAGGAAAAATAATGGAATCCCTTCTAAAGGAGAAAATAGAAGAACATCTAGGAACCAAAAACATAATAATGGATTTCAAAAGGGAAAGTTTTGCTTGACCAACCTCATTGACTTTTTTGAAGATGTAACAGAGAGAGTAGATAATGGCAATGCAATAGATGTAATTTATCTAGATTTTCAAAAGGCCTTCGATAAGGTATTCCACAATAGACTGATGATCATCATCGTCATCGGCGGTCCCTCGAAGCGAGGATGACTTGCTTCCATGCCAAAAAGGGATGAGTTCACAGGTGTTTCAATGTATCAGATCCCGAACTAATATTCCAGATCCCGAACTATATCCTGAAGGGTGGAAGATGTCTGTGCATGGATTTTTTTAACGTGTGGTGACCATTGCACACCAGCCACCACACGGGATAGACTGATGAACAACGTTAGAGAATGCGGAGTTAGGGGACAAGTAGCAGAATGGATAGCTAACTGGCTTCAAGACAGAAAGCAGAGAGTAGGGGTAAAGGGTAGCTGTTCAGGGTGTAGGTGGTGGGTAGTGGTGTTCCACAAGGATCAGTCCTGGGACCACTGTTCAAATTTACATTAACGATTTAGACTTTGGAATCAAAAACACAATGAGCCAAAAATCGCGGTCTCTATGGGCACGTATGATGTGCGCACGCACCCGGAGAAGTGCTGCAAGTGCTGGTTTTAGGCGTGCAATGCACATGCGTGTAAAACCGGCATTTCCGATCTGTCAACTTTGGGCAGATCTAACGCATCCCCGGGAGAAGGGCCTTCGCGGGCGGAGATTGGGGCTATTTGCCCAACTCTTGTCCAGCAAATATCCTTCAAACTCTTACGCCTGGTAAAAGCAGGGTGGCGGGCAGTGACTAGTGGGGTAGCACAGGAATCAGTGCTTCGGACCCAGCTATTCACAATATATTCAATGATTTGGATGAGGGAACCAAATGTAATATTTCCAAGTTTGCTGATGAGACAAAACTAGGTGGGATTGTGAGTTGTGAGGAGGATGCAAAGACGCTGCAAGGCGATTTAGATAGGTTGAGTGAGTGGGCAAACACATGGCAGATGCAGTATAACGTGGATAAACGTGAAGTTATCCACTTTGGTAGGAAAAACATATGGACAAATTATTATTTAAATGGTGATGGCTTGTCGATGTACGATGTACAGAGGGACCTGGGTGTCCTTGTATACCGGTCATTGAAAGCAAACATGCGGGTGCAGCAAGCAGTTAGGAAAGCAAATGGTATGTTGGCCTTCATTGCAAGAGGATTTGAGTACAGGAGCAAGGATGTCTTACTACAGTTATACAGGGCCTTGGTGAGACCGCACCTGGAGTATTGTGTGCAGTTTTGGTCTCCTTACCTAAGAAAGAATATACTTGCCATAGAGGGAATGCGGGGAGGATGTTTCCCCTGGCTGGGAAGTCTAGAACACGGAGTCACAGTATCAGGATACGGGGTAGGAAATTTAGGACCGAGATGAGGAGAAATGTTTTCACTCAGAGGGTGGTGAACCTGTGGAATTCTCTACCACAGAAGGCTGTGGAAGCCAAGTCACTGAATATATTTAAGAGGGAGATAGATAGATTTCTAGAAACAAAAAGCATCAAGGGGTATGGGGAAAAAGCAGGAATATGGTGTTGAGATAGAGGATCAGCCATGATCATATTGAATGGCGGTGCAGACTCGAAGGGTCGAATGGCCTACTACTGCTCCTATTTTTTATGTTTCTATGTTTACCAGCATAAGAGTTTTGAAAGATAGAAAAAGTAAATGTGATGACTGATTTTTATATTTAAAAACCCTGTCTATGAAGGTAATTTTATTTTTAACACCATTAAAATATTTTTTTTAATTTCAAAAAAATACATTTTTCTCTAAAACATTTAATTTAATGCAATTTCTATCCATTTAAAAAAGAGAAGTGTTTTATTAATTTATGTTTGTGTTTTATTTGATTTTAGGGGTATTCTCATTGATAGTAAAGGGAGCTCGGAGCTCCCATTACCCTGTACTATGAATGAGAATACTACATTGTGATTGGTGGTCCAGGCCCACATGATACCAGGATACGCATACACTCCTGGAATTCGATGGCCCCGAGGCTGGACTGTCAACACCTCCCACTGCCCGCAAACCTGCTGTCACTGCAGGAGGAGTAGATGAGGAAGGTTGACAATACAGCTGAACTGATCATCAACTCAATGGCAATGATGACGAGGCCCTTGACTTCGGCGTGTCCTTTAAGATTCAGTGATGACGATGCAAATGTGCCTCAGTGTACATCAGACTGTGCAAAGAATGAGTAAACACGTCAGAATCATTGGCATAAAACAAGCTCAAGGTACACGACTGTTTTGATTCGAACGTTGTGTTACTGGTCGTTGAAAATATGCAGTGAATGTTTTAATCTGTTACTGCACATTGCACATTATACAGTACCTTGTAAATGTTTACATTTATTTTAATATGTTTTTTTTTAATGATTGCTACGGAAAATATGGTTTTTTTCCTGCTGGAGGAAATACTCCTTTTTGACAAGGTGGTGGAGTGAGATTGGCTGGAAACCACTGCTGGCACTGTTGTCGGGAGAACACTTTTAATACAGGCCGCAGTCCTCTGCGTGTTATTTTAAATGTCTGTGTTAAATTGGCAGACGATTGTCATTCCAACACATTAAGGGGTGGAAATTGCCCCCCGCCCAAAAGGGCGTACCCCCACCCCGTTTCGATGGTTTTTACTGCAACTGTGGTTCAGGTCACCTCTTGAGCGACATTCGGCTCTTTGTTTTATTCCCCTTGGATCCGAAAGTCGCTCTTAATGGGGGTGACGACAACACTTGAGGGACAGATACGGGGCGGTGGTCACACCTGAGGGGCGGAAGTTGGGGGCGGTGCGGAGTGACCTCCGCGATGACATCATCACGGCGCCGCGTCACCACGGCTCTCCCCTTCACTTAAAGGGGCGAGCCTCCGCTATTTTAAAACATCGGCCCACTGGGCCATCAGGGAGGGTTTTGGCCGGGCCAGCGGCCTGACATCCAAGAGATGGTGGCCTGGCCGAGCCTGGGGGGCATAATTGTCGGGCAGACATGGCAGTCGGCCGACAAAATAAACATGGCGGCAGCGGCAGTGCGCCCTCCCTTTTAGGTGAAGCCGCACCACCATTGCAGAAGGCCACAGCCTCACTGGACCACCGGGAAAAACAGGTTTTGGCACCGCTGGGCGGGCCGAAGATCTTCAGAGGAGAATATCGCCATCGTGGGGAGGGTAGAGTAGATCAGCGGTGTGCATGGTGATGATGCACTTACCATGGATCGGCAGCAGCGGAGCGGTATGGGTCGGATCGGGGCACCGCTGGTAAAACTCAGGAGGGCAATTGGGCTATCAGCGGCCATTCCACGAAAAGTCGCCGGCCACTCCACTCCGAAGCATGGCTGCCGATTTGCGGTGGTAACAGGCCTTAAGGAGAGGGGCAATTTCGCCCCCTAAGTGTCTGTTGCTCGTGTCACCAACATATACCGACCTGAGTTCCTGCATGGCATTCCCTTCACTTAAGGTTGTTTACTGGGAGCACTACCTTATAAACTTTACCTCTACATCTACAGGATTTATTCAGTTGACGTTGCACGTTACGACCTTTTGAAGACAAAAAGAGGCTCGCTATTTCACCATGAGACACAGACAGGATCATAGAAGAGAATTTCAATCTAAAATTCCCTCCGTTTCCTGTCTAATGATATGCTGTGAGTGAACATTGTATTTGAGATCAGTCCCACTCTGCAGTATGTGGGTGACCTAACTCACGAGGTGCATCAGCATGCTAGGCTCTCACGGCCTGAAAGACAAAGTCAGACCAGGGAGATAATGGGCGTAGAAATTTGCAAAACAGGCGCAACCACCCCAAAAAATCCATGGAAAAGAAAGTCGGGAAATGTGAAACAGGCCGCTGAGTGGCTATCACCTGATTTGTGCTACTGTCCAAATCGACTTTTCTACCCCAAAGAGCCCAATGGCAGGTTTGGGATTTTGGGGATTGATTACAAGCTGCTCTCCCTAATTTCTAATCTTACCGTGCTTCGCCATTTTGTATTCGTGCCACTGTGGTATGATGGGCGCAGCAAGTGCTTCCCTGTGCAGGATGTCCTGGGAAAACGGAGCATGTGTCACTTCTGGGACTCTAGAATACTCATCACCCATCACCCCTATCCTCGCTGACCTACTATTGCTCCTGGTATCCCAGTGTCTCAAATTTCAAATTCTTGTTTTTAAATCCATCTGATGATTCATGCCTTCTTATCTTTGTACCCCATCCAGCCCAATAAACCCCACCCTCAAACTCTCTTGCACATGCCCCTTCTCCTGATACTACCCTTGGCACCATGCTTTCAAACACTAAAGTCCCAGTCGCTGGAATTCGGCTCCACACCTCTCTCTGGTCCTTTAAACACCCTTCTTTGACCAAGTTTTTGGTCATTCATCCAAATCGCTCTCTGTCGTTTGACATCTGTTTCCCTCTGGCCCCTGTGGAACACCTTGGAGCATTTCCTACGTTAAAGACTCAAATAAATTGCTAGTTTTTGTTGTTGCCTCTTTTCAGTGCCCATATTGAACCTCACTTGTGTCTGTGACTTTTGCCCCAAATTCTGGTCCCCGTACACCGGGACATTTGCACCAAAGACATCTTAGAATTCCAGGACCAAATTCATTTCAAGCCAGAGAGAGATGACTGATGCCATCATGCCTTTGTCACCTCCATGCTTGGCTATTCCAATGCTTTCCTGGTTGGCTCCCATCCTCCACTCTCTGTAAACTTCAGCTCATCCAGATCTTTCTGGTATCCTATTCCACACCAAGTACCACTCACCCAGTACCCCTGGCCTTGCTGACTTAGATTGGCTCCCAGTCCCCCAGCACCTCCAGTCTAAAATTCTCAGAATTGTGTTTAAATCCCTTCATGACCTCGCCTCGCCCTATCTCTGTAACCTCCTCCAGTCCATCCCAGAATTCTCCATACCTCCGACTCTGGCCTCTTTTGCATCGTCCCATACCTTCGTGCCACCATGGGCGGCTGTGCCTTCAGCCATCTTTGCTTCGTGCTCTAGAATTCCCTCCCTGTAACTCTTTGTCTCTCTACCTCCCTCACCTCATTAAAGACGCCCCTTAAAACCGACGTGACCAAGTTTTTGGTCACTCCCTCCTAATATCCCCTTCTTTGGATTGACATCCATTTTTGTATGAGTACACCTCTGCAGCACCTGGGGAAATTTTTCTACATTAAAATCACTGTAATCAATGCAAGATGTTGCGGTGAAGGAGGAATACACTCACTTCTCCATTTATACATTTGGAACAACCATTGGGAGATGAGGTACGGAAAAGCAGCCAGCAACCATATGACCAGGGCACGGGATCTATGTGACCAGACCCCAGCCGATAACAGTGACCATGTGACAAGACCCCAGCAGGGCTCAGCAGTCATGTGACCAGACCCCAGCAGGGCACAGCAGTCACGTGACAAGGACACAGCAGATTCAGGAGAGAGGAAATTATTCTAAAAAAATGGTTCTCATTATATAGGTGTCACTGGCAAGGCCAGCATTTATTGCCTATCCCTAGTTACCCTAGAGAAGTTGGCAGTGAGCCACCTTCTTGAACCACTGCAGTCCGAGTGGTGGAGGGACTCCCACAATGCTGTTAGGGAGGGAGTTCCAGGATTTTGACCCAGTGACAGTGAAGGAGCAGCTGATTGTATGTTCCAGTCAGGGTGGTGTGTGACTTGGTTGGAGCGGAATGTGCAGGTACAAATGTTGAAAATGAAAGTTACTTTATAATTGTATTTCTGATTAATGTACATCACTGGAAGGAGATGATAATATTGGAAACACAAAATTCATAAGATCGTGGTTCATTCAAGGTTTTGCTCTTTTTATTGGGAGTTTTATGCAGACAGAAATTATGCGTACAGCCTTGTAAAATATAGTGGTTATATCTTTACCGCATGGGTCCCCTTGTCCCAGTTAACCAAGCAAAGCAAACAACCTGAAGTGAAAATGTTATTTTGTATTTTGTTTTAGTTGCATCGTTATTTGTTTCTTTGTTTCCAGAATTGGAGCATTGTAGTTTTTCATTACTTCAAAAAGTCCGATATTTCTTCACTGTAGTAAAGGCAACTGCTCAACTTCAATGCATCGACTCTCCAAATGTATCCAATCTACATGTTCATCACCATTCTGCACACTAGCGCCCCTGCTGTTGGATGCAGGAATTCTCTTCTCCTGCTGCGAAGAAAACACAATAACATAGAATGAGAAATGGCCACTCAGCTCATTAGACTCGCTCCTTCCACAGACCATGAGCAATGTACCACATCATGAGGGCAAGTTCTGCATCAATGCCTGCTGATGCCTGAAGCTCCAACTAATCATCCATCCCGACATCTCAACGACTTAACCTTGGCCTGCTCCCTTCCATAGATGTCTGTCCACTGGGCCCATCAGCAAAGACACCACTGTGTCTTCTGATTATTCTTTAATTCCCGGAGACTCCAGGGCAATCCTGGAGGGTTGGCAACCCTACTCTAGGCCGACAACATGCATCACAGGGACTGGAGTGTGTACGGTGATAACATTATTTAATTTTATAAGTTTCCTTTGTTTTATGGTAGTTCCTTATTAGTTGTGCCCCTCTAGAAAGGTGGCACTTTTGTTTGATGACACTGGGGCAACCCTGGGACTCCTTTTGGGTTTTATTATTTTTGTACACATTCACAGGATGTGGGCGTCACTGGAAGGCCAGCATTTATTGCCCATCCATTATTGGCCTTGAGAAGGTGGTGGTGAGTTGCCTTCTTGACAACTGTGTGGCTCGCTAGGCCATTTCAGAGAGGCAGTTGAGAGTCAACCACATTGCTGTATGTCTGGAGTCACATATAGGCCAGACCAGATAAGGTTCAGCAGATTTCCTTCCCTAAAGGGCATTAGTGAACCTATTGTCAGGACGTTACTGATACTATTTATTCCAGAATTTTTTTATTGAATTTAAATTCCCCAGCTGCTGTGGTGGGATTTGAACTCATGTCTTCAGATCATTAGTCCAGACCTCTCGATTACTAGTCCAGTAACATATCCACTATGCCATTGTTCCCATGCCATGAAAAAGGCATTTAAGGGAGGAGTCGACTTCTGAGGCTGTGCTACTATCCCCTCTGGATGAGACCACAGGTCAGACATAGGGGCTATAACAGGACAGATTCTATGACCAGAGCACCTGGGAATGAAAGGAGATTTATTTTTCGGTGGTTTATTAATCTACTGGCAAAGGAAAGAAAAGATTACTGTGGGTTGCAGTTTGTTTACAGACAAGTTTCAGTTCTTGGAAGAGTTTGTGCTTATAAAATAAATCACTCTCCAGTGCCACCATGACAATCCCTGGGGAGGGCTGGCACTGAGACCGAAGCTGTACCCGTGGCAGTTTGGACTGTTGGGGGCTTCTAATGGTTTAATGTCAGAATGCACAAACTCCAACTGAGCCCCATTTCAGCTCTTTCACAGGGGGTTCTGCCAGGTAGAGATCAGGAGAAACTCCGTAGAATTTCAGGTAAGCGTTAATTTGTTGATAACTTCACCACAACAGGTGCATTTCTGTTTTCACCTAGTAACATGGCAGGGAAACAACTAACAGGATGACATTGGTGCTTTAAACATTTAGCAGCACTTAGATACAAGAGAAAAGAGAGCTTGAATAGAAACATAGAAACATAGAAAATAGGTGCAGGAGCAGGCCATTCAGCCCTTCTAGCCTGCACCGCCATTCAATGAGTTCATGGCTGAACATGAAACTTCAGTACCCCCTTCCTGCTATCTCGCCATACCCCTTGATCCCTCTAGTAGTAAGGACTTCATCTAACTCCCTTTTGAATATATTTAGTGAATTGGCCTCAACTACTTTCTGTGGTAGAGAATTCCACAGGTTCACCACTCTCTGGGTGAAGAAGTTTCTCCTCATCTCGGTCCTAAATGGCTTACCCCTTATCCTTAGACTGTGACATTGGGAACATTCTTCCTGCATCTAACCTGTCTAAACCCGTCAGAATTTTAAACATTTCTATGAGGTCCCCTCTCATTATTCTGAACTCCAGTGAATACAAGCCCAATTGATCCAGTCTTTCTTGATAGGTCAGTCCCACCATCCCGGGAATCAGTCTGGTGAATCTTCGCTACACTCCCTCAATAGCAAGAATGTCGTTCCTCAAGTTAGGAACCAAAACTGTACACAATACTCCAGGTGTGGCCTCACCAAGGTCCTGTACAACTGTAGCAACACCTCCCTGCCCCTGTACTCAAATCCCCTCACTATGAAGGCCAACATGCCATTTGCTTTCTTAACCGCCTGCTGTACCTGCATGCTAACCTTCAATGACTGATGTACCATGACACCCAGGTCTCGTTGCACCTTCCCTTTTCCTAATCTGTCACCATTCAGATAATAGTCTGTCTCTCTGTTTTTTACCACCAAAGTGGATAACCTCACATTTATCCACATTATACTTCATCTGCCATTCATTTGCCCACTCACCTAACCTATCCAAGTCACTCTGCAGCCTCATAGCATCCTCCTCGCAGCTCACACTGCCACCCAACTTAGTGTCATCCGCAAATTTGGAGATACTACATTTAATCCCCTAGTCTAAATCATTAATGTACAATGTAAACAGCTGGGGCCCCAGCACAGAACCTTGCGGTACCCCACTAGTCACTGCCTGCCATTCTGAAAAGTATCCATTTACTCCTACTCTTTGCTTCCTGTCTGACAACCAGTTCTCAATCCACGTCAACACACTACCCCCAATCCCATGTGCTTTAACTTTGCACATTAATCTCTTGTGTGGGACCTTGTCGAAAGCCTTCTGAAAGTCCAAATATACCACATCAACTGGTACTCCTTTGTCCACTTTACTGGAAACATCCTCAAAAAATTCCAGAAGATTTGTCAAGCATGATTTCCCTTTCATAAATCCATGCTGACTTGGACCTATCATGTCACCATTTTCCAAATGCGCTGCTATGACATCCTTAATAATTGATTCCATCATTTTACCCACTACTGAGGTCAGGCTGACCGGTCTATAATTCCCTGTTTTCTCTCTCCCTCCTTTTTTAAAAAGTGGGGTTACATTGGCTACCCTCCACTCGATAGGAACTGATCCAGAGTCAATGGAATGTTGGAAAATGACTGTCAATGCATCCGCTATTTCCAAGGCCACCTCCTTAAGTACTCTGGGATGCAGTCCATCAGGCCCTGGGGATTTATCGGCCTTCAATCCCATCAATTTCCCCAACACAATTTCCCGATTAATAAAGATTTCCCTCAGTTCCTCCTCCTCACTAGACCCTCTGACCCCTTTTATATCCGGAAGGTTGTTTGTGTCCTCCTTAGTGAATACCGAACCAAAGTATTTGTTCAATTGGTCTGCCATTTCTTTGTTCCCCGTTATGACTTCCCCTGATTCTGACTGCAGGGGACCTACATTTGCTTTACTAACCTTTTTCTCTTTACATACCTATAGAAACTTTTGCAATCCGCCTTAATGTTCCCTGCAAGCTTCTTCTCGTACTCCATTTTCCCTGCCCTAATCAAACCCTTTGTCCTCCTCTGCTGAGTTCTAAATTTCTCCCAGTCCCCGGGTTCGCTGCTATTTCTGGCCAATTTGTATGCCACTTCCTTGGCTTTAATACTATCCCTGATTTCCCTTGATAGCCACGGTTGAGCCACCTTCCCTTTTTTATTTTTACGCCAGACAGGAATGTACAATTGTTGTAATTCATCCATGCGGTCTCTAAATGTCTGCCATTGCCCATCCACAGTCAACCCCTGAAGTATCATTCGCCAATCTATCCTAGCCAATTCACGCCTCATACCTTCAAAGTTACCCTTCTTTAAGTTCTGGACCATGGTCTCTGAATTAACTGTTTCATTCTCCATCCTAATGCAGAATTCCACCATATTATGGTCACTCTTCCCCCAAGGGGCCTCGCACAATGAGATTGCTAATTAATCCTCTCTCATTACACAACACCCAGTCTAAGATGGCCTCCCCCTTAGTTGGTTCCTCGACATATTGCTCTAGAAAACCATCCCTTATGCACTCCAGGAAATCCTCCTCCACCGTATTGCTTCCAGTTTGGCTAGCCCAATCTATGTGCATATTAAAGTCACCCATTATAACTGCTGCACCTTTATTGCATGCACTCCTAATTTCCTGTTTGATGCCCTCCCCAACATCACTACTACTGTTTGGAGATCTGTACACAACTCCCACTAACGTTTTTTGCCCTTTGGTGTTCTGCAGCTCTACCCATATAGATTCCACATCATCCAAGCTAATGTCTTTCCTAACTATTGCATTAATCTCCTCTTTAACCAGCAATGCTACCCCACCTCCTTTTCCTTTTATTCTATCCTTCCTGAATGTTGAATACCCCTGGATGTTGAGTTCCCAGCCCTGATCATCCTGGAGCCACGTCTCCGTAATCCCAATCACATCATATTTGTTAACATCTATTTGCACAGTTAATTCATCCACCTTATTGCGGATACTCCTTGCATTAAGACACAAAGCCTTCAGGCTTGTTTTTTTTAACACCCTTTGTCCTTTTAGAATTTTGCTGTACAGTGGCCCTTTTTGTTCTTTGCCTTGGGTTTCTCTGCCCTCCACTTTTCCTCATCTCCTTTCTGTCTTTTGCTTTTGCCTCCTTTTTGTCTCCCTCTGTCTCCCTGCATTCCCATCCCCCTGCCATATTAGTTTAACTCCTCCCCAACAGCACTAGCAAACACTCCCCCTAGGACATTGGTTCCGGTCCTGCCCAGGTGCAGACCATCCGGTTTGTCCTGGTCCCACCTCCCCAGAACCCGTTCCAATGCCCCAGGAATTTGAATCCCTCCCTGCTGCACCACTGCTCAAGCCACGTATTCATCTGCGCTATCATGCGATTCCTACTCTGACTAGCACGTGGCACTGGTAGCAATCCCGAGATTACTACTTTTGAGGTCCTACTTTTTAATTTAGCTCCTAGCTCCTTAAATTTGTTTCGTAGGACCTCATCCCTTTTTTTACCTATGTCGTTGGTACCAATGTGCACCACGACAACTGGCTGTTCTCCCTCCCATTTCAGAATGTCCTGCACCCGCTCCGAGACATCCTTGACCCTTGCACCAGGGAAGCAACATACTATCCTGGAGTCTCGGTTGCGGCCACAGAAACGCCTATCTATTCCCCTCACCATTGAATCCCCTATCACTATCGTGCTCCCACTCTTTTTCCTGCCCTCCTGTGCAACAGAGCCAGCCACGGTGCCATGAACTTGGCTGCTGCTGCCCTCCCCTGATGAGTCATCCCCCCAACAGTACTCAAAGCAGTGTATCTGTTTTGCAGGGGGATGACCACAGGGGACCCCTGCACTACCTTCCTTGCACTACTCTTCCTGCTGGTCTTCCATTCCCTATCCATACAAGAGAAAGAAACGAGGCGAGAGAGAGACATGAGACAGGGCGAGAAAAAGAGAAAGTGACATGAGACGGGAGAGAGAGATGCAAGACGGAATGATAGTGAGGCAGAAGACGGAGGGAGCCACGAGAACATCAAAACAAGATTAGGCCATTCAGCCCCTCAAACCTGTTCTGTCATTCAATGAGATCATGGCTGATCTGTATCCTAACTCCATCCACCTGCCTTGGCTCCATATTCCTTAATATCCTTGGTAGCAAAAATCTATTGCTCAGTTTTAAAATGATTAATTAAGCTGGCATCTAATGCTTTTTATGGGAGCACCCTTTGCATGAGACGTGTTTCCTGACTTCTCTCCTGAATGGCCTGGCTCTGATTTTAAGGTAATGTCCCCTTGTTCGAGAATCCTTCATCAACGGGAAAAGTTTCTCTCTACCTGATCATTACCTTTCAAATCTTAAAAAACCTCAATCAAATCGCCCCTTAATCTTCCATATTCCAGGAAATAGAAGCCTAGATTATGTAATCTCTTGTCATAATCTAACCCTTCGAACGCTGGTAACATTCTGCTAAATCTGTGTTGCATTCCTTTCAACGCCAATAAATCCTTTCTAAGGTGTGGTGCCCAGAACTGCGCAATACTCAAGATATACAACAACAAAAACTTGGATTTATATAGCGCCTTTAACATAGTGAAACATCTCAATGCACTTCACAGGAGTATTATGCAGTAAAGATTTGACACTGAGCCACATAGACATTAATGTAGGCAAGGAGATATGTTTTAAGGAGCATCTTGAAGGAGGACAGAGAGGTAGAGAGGCGGAGATGTTTAGGCAGGGAGTGTCAGAGCTTAGGGCCTAGGCAACTGAAGGCACGGCCGCCAATAGTTGAGCGATTATAATCAGGGATGCTCAGGAGGGCAGAATTAGAGGAGTACAGGTGTCTCGGGGGGGCGGGGGCGGGGGCGGCTGGAGGAGATTACAGAGCTACGGAGTGTCGAGACCATCGAGGGATTTGAAAATAAGGTGAGAATTTTGAAATCGAGGTGTTGCTTAACCAGAAGCCAGCGAGCACAGGGGTGATACGGTCCAGCCAGGCCTTTGCATAGCTGTTGCAATACTTCCTCACCCTCACCCCATTATATATTAGCAATCTAGTTATTCCATTAGCCTTTTTGATTATTTTTTGTACCTGACCTCTACATTTTAAAGAAAGTAAATGGTGCCATGGGATCTTTTACGCCTATCCGAGAGGGCAGACGGGGCCTCGGTTTAACATCTGAAAGACTGCAGCTCTGACAGTGCAGCACTCCCTCAGCACTGCACTGGAATGTCAATCTTGAGTTATGTGCTGAAGTTCCTGGAGTGGGACTTGAACCCACAACCTTCTGACTCAGGCCAGTGTGCTCCACAGCTGACACATAGTGATCTGTGTACAGGGACCCCTGAATCTCTTTGTACCTCCACTGTCCCTAACTTTCCACCATTTAAAACTTACTCTGATCTATCCTTTTTTGGTTCTCACACTTACCTGCGTCGAGTCCATCTGCTGCAGTTTTGCCCACTCACTTACTCCATCAGTGTCTCTTTGTAATTTTATGCTTCCATCTACGAGGTCACCAATTTTTGGTGTCATCGGCAAACTTGGATATATGGCTCTCTAATGCGTTATTTAAGTCATTAATAAATATAGTGAATAGTTGAGGCCTCAACACAGATCCTTATAGTCACTTCCTTCCCACTCAGGTAGATTCCCAGTGTCCCTATTCTCTGTATTCTACCGCCTAACCAGCTCAATAATTTGCCTTCAATTCCATGAGCTTTAATTTTAGGTAACAGTCTCGTATTATCTGAATGGTGACAGATTAGGAAAAGGGGAGGTGCAACGAGACCTGGGTGTCATGGTACATCAGTCATTGAAGGTTAGCATGCAGGTACAGCAGGTGGTTAAGAAAGCAAATGGCATGTTGGCCTTCATAGCGAGGAGATTTGAATACAGGGGCAGGGAGGTGTTGCTACAGTTGTACAGGGCCTTGGTGAGGCCACACCTGGAGTATTGTGTACAGTTTTGGTCTCCTAACTTGAGGAAGGACATTCTTGCTATTGAGGGAGTGCAGCGAAGATTCACCAGACTGATTCCCGGGATGGTGGGACTGACCTATCAAGAAAGACTGGATCAACTGGGCTTGTATTCACTGGAGTTCAGAAGAATGAGAGGGGACCTCATAGAAACGTTTAAAATTCTGACGGGTTTAGACAGGTTAGATGCAGGAAGAATGTTCCCAATGTTGGGGAAGTCCAGAACCAGGGGTCACAGTCTGAGGATAAGGGGTAAGCCATTTAGGACCGAGATGAGGAGAAACTTCTTCACCCAGAGAATGGTGAACCTGTGGAATTCTCTACCACAGAAAGTAGTTGAGGCCAATTCACTAAATATATTCAAAAGGGAGTTAGATGAAGTCCTTACTACTCGGGGGATCAAGGGTTATGGTGAGAAAGCAGGAAGGGGGTACTGAAGTTTCATGTTCAGCCATGAACTCATTGAATGGCGGTGCAGGCTAGAAGGGCTGAATGGCCTGCTCCTGCACCTATTTTCTATGTTTCTATGTTTCTATGTATGTGGAAACTTATTGAATTCCCTCTGGAAGTCCATATAAACTACTTCTATAGACATTTCCTTGTCTACTACTTCCTCAAAAATTTCAATTTTGGCTCTCTCAGTCTTTGACTATCAACGTCACTCAGAAAAGAACAGATTATCTGGTCATTATCACATTGCTGTTTGTGGGATCTTGCTGTGCGCAAAATGGCTGCCGCTTTTCCTATAAAACAACAGTGACTACAATTCAAAAAGTACTTCTTTAGCTGTAAAGCGCTTTGGGATGTCCAGTGGTCGTTTAAGGCACTATATAAATGCAAGTCTTCCTTTTCTTTAATCAGATCAAATTTCTCTAATTCTCAGTCACTCTGTCCTTAAGTGTAGATTCCAATAACTTCCCCACAACAGCTGTTAGATGAACAACCAATTAGCTCAATCAATATATGGATCAAAGACAAATCTGTTATTAATAGTCACTAAAGGAAAAAATTACTTAATGAGTTGCATTTTGCAGAAAGACAAATGGATAAAGCTGCAACGAGAATTGATGAAAAAGATCAAAGAAGCTGCAAAAACAAAAACAAAGGGGGTTATTTTGGCCAACGGGTGAAAACAGGTGCTAAATGGGTGTTGTGCAAATAAGACGTGACTGTTTAAAAGTTTGGGTTTAGCCTGCAATTGTTGGGGGAGGGGGAGGGGGAGGGGGAGGGTTAGGGTTTCTCTCACCTTTCCTGGGAAAGAGAATGACATGACCAAACTCCAGTCAGAGAGCTCAAATGCCCGTTTACACAATTTCTCTGGGGCTTTTGTCAAAGTTGCGGTGGGCAATCAGGAGAACTGCCCTCCCTGCGGAAATTTTACCCGGAGAATCTGCATGAGAAATAGAGGAAAAGACTGAGAAACAAAGCACTGTCAGAGAGAGAGAGACACACAGAAGTTTCAGTGACAAGGACCTGGTCGATCAGCGCTCTTACCTTAGAATGAAGAGAGAAGGGCTGGAATCATCCCTCCACTGAGGGGCGACGCCCGCTGTAAAAAGGAACAAACAGCCCAGAGAGCGGCTTCTTATACTCTGCTGCGAGCCAATCCCCTGGTGCTGGGAATCTCTCTGCGCTCTCTCTCCACTTCCTGAATCAGATGATGTAACTTAAAGTAGGTCAAGAAACAATTTGCATTTATATAGCACCTTTAATGTAGTAGAGGTTATCAAACAAACAAGCCAAATAAGGAGCTATTAGGACAGGTGACCAAAAGTTTGGTCAAAGTGATCGATTTTAAGGAATGTCTTAAAGGAGGAGAGAATAGCAGAGCGGTTTAGGGACATACTTTATTCAATGAGCACAAAAACTCACCAAAAGAAAATATATTTTTTAAAGAGAGCAATGAAGTGGCAACTGACACCTATTCCCTAATGAAGCTAATCTAGTCCGACTTCTTCTGCATCTCTCTGTAGTCTACAAACTTCCGCCCATATTGCAGACTCCACTACTGTTCGCCTTTCACCCGCTCTAGCCTGTTTTGTCATTCAATTAGGTCACTGCTGATCCATTTATCCACCTTGGTTCCAGATCCCTTAATACCCTTGCCCAACAAAAATCTATCACTTGGGGTTGGCAACTCTGACCGTATTCTGGGAGCTTGAATCACGTGACTTCCATCGGCCGGAGGGACGAGAGAGTTCGCGGTTGAGGGGCGAGGGTCGAATCGCTAGGAAAAGCGACCGGGAGCAGCGATACAGGGAACCGGGGCATAGAGGGCCTGATCCCACTGGAGAATGAGGTACAGGAGCGTTCAGCTCCGTGAAGCCAGAATGTGAGAAGGTGAATAGCATCGAAAGAGAAGCAAATTTCAAAAATGATACAGTTTCAACTGCAAAATAGTCAGTTGCCATTTCACTCCAGGGAGAATCTTCCTGTTCCCTCCCAGCTCGATAAGGGAGAAGAAGGGGCTAGTCTTTGTACCTTGAGCCTGAAGGACTGTGCGGTGCTTATTTTTGTAAACACGTCTGTTGAAAGAATCCTCCAAATAGAAGGTTATGTTGCTATGCTGAGATGAAGTAAGGTGGGAGGAGCCTCGTGTGGAGCATAAACACCAGCATGGACTTGTTGGGCCCAATGGCTTGTTTCTGTGCTGTAAAATTCTATGTAAAATTTTTAAAAATTAAACAGGAAAAAAATCGATATAGGAGCCCAGCCGAATTTCTAACCCCACCCTGCCCCCGGCTGCCCCCAAACCTGCTGTCACTGCAGGAGGAGTAGATGAGGAAGGTTGACAATACAGCTAAACTGATCATCAACTCAAGTGGCAATGATGACGAGGCCCTTGACTTCGGCGTGTCCTTTAAGATTCACTGATGAGGATGCAAATGTGGTCAGTGTACATCATACAACAGACTGTGCAAAGAATGAGTAAACACGTCAGAAACATTGGCTCAAAACAAACTCAAGATAATCAACTGTTTTGATTAGAACGTTGTGTTACTGGTCGTTGAAAATATGCAGTGAATGTTTTAATCTGTTACTGCACATTGCACATTATACAGTACCTTGTAAATGTTTAAATTTATTTTAATATGTTTTTTTTTAATGATTGTTACAGAAAATAAGTTTTTTTCCTGCTGGAGGAACTACTCCTTTTTGACAAGGTGGTGGAGTGAGATTGGCTGGAAACCACTGCTGGCACTGTAGTCGGGAGAACACTTTTAATACAGGCTGCAGTCATCTGCGTGTTATTTTAAATGTCTTCATTAAATTGGCAGACGATTGTCATTCCAACACATTAAGGGGTAGAAGTTGTCCCTCGCCCAAAATGGCATGCTCCCACCCCGTTTCGATGGTTTTTACTGCAACTGTGGTTCAGGTCACCTCTTGAGCGACATTCGGCACTTTGTTGTTTTTTTTCCTTGGATCCGAAAGTCGCTCTTAATGGGGGTGACAACAACACTTGAGGGACAGATACGGGGCGGTGGTCACACCTGAGGGGCGGAAGTTAGGGGCGGTGCGGAGTGACCGCCGCGATGACATCATCACGGCGCCGCGTCACCACGGCTCTCCCTTCACTTAAAGGGGAGAGCCTCTGCGATTTTAAAACGGCGGCCCACTGGGCCACCAGGGAGGGTTTTGGCCGGGCCAGCGGCCTGACATCCAAGGTGGGGTGCCAGGCTGTCTGTTGGCGACTTGGCCGAACCCTCTATACAGATGGGTTTGCTCTCATTCGGAGAGGTCGTGAGTTCGGGAGTTCCAAGAGGTCGGGCGGTCTGAGGAGCAGGAGGCCCGAAGGTCGGTGAGGATTTCAATTTTGACGAGTCAGCAGGTCGGTGAGTCAAAAGGTTGATGAGTCGGTAAGGCCCTGAGGTTGGCGAGTCAGGAAGGCCCTGAGGTCGGGAGGTCGGCAAGTCGGTAAGGCCCTGAGGTCGGTGAGTCGGGAGGTCGGTGAATAGGTAGATCCTGTGAGGTCGGCGAGTCGGTAGGCCCTGTGAGGTTGGCGAGTCGGGAGTTCGGAGACTGGGTGTTCGGAGGCCTTGGAGGTTGGTGAGGTGAGTTGGTCAACAGCTCTCTTTTCTCTATTTCTTTTAGGTTGGGAGTTACGGAGGTCGGGAGGCCACAGAGGTCAGTGAGGTGAGTTGGTAAGTTGCTCTCTTTTCTCTATTTCTTTTCAAGTAGATTTTAAACTAGATAAGGCTAACTAGAGGGATGGCAGTGCAGCTCAGTCCCATGGAGTGCACATCCTGCGGCATGTGGGAAGACCTGGTCGCTTCGCGCAGCCTAGACAACCATGTGTGCAGGATGTGTCTTCAGCTTCAACAGTTGGGTTCCGCTTTTCGGACCTGGAGCAGAATGTGGAGTCAATAAGGTGCATCCGCCAGGCTGAGAACTATGTGGATAGCACGTTTCAGGAGGTGGTCACTCTGCAGCTTAAAGGTGTGCAGGTAGAGGGGAAGTGGGTGACCACCAGATGTAGTAGGTGTGCTAGGCAGGCAGCGCAGGAGTCCCCCCCGTGAGTCCATCTCGCTTTCAAACCAATATTCACTTCTGAGTATTGGTAAGGACGATGGTGCCTCTGGGGAGTGCAGCCAGAGCCAATTCCAAGGCTACCACGGGTGGCTCAGCTGCACAGGGGGGGAGGGGCGAAGACTAAAGGAGCTCTAGTGATAGGGGATTCTATAGTTAGGGGAACAGACAGGCGTTTCTGTCGCCGTAGACGTGACTCCCGAATGGTTTTGTGCCTCCCTGGTGCCAGGGTCAAGAATGTCACAGAGCGTTCACCGGGCATCATGGGGGAGGGCAAACAGCTAGAGGTCGTGGTCCATATCGGGACAAACGACATAGGTAAAATAAGGGATGAGGTCCTACAGGAGAATTCAGGGAGCTAGGGAGAAAATTAAAGGGTAGGACGTCAAAGGTAGTAATCTCCGGGTTACTACCGGTGCCACGTGCTAATGAGTATAAGGATAGAGAGGATGAACACGTGGCTGGAAAGTTGGTGTAGGAGGGAGGGCTTTAAATTCTTGAGGCATTGGGACCGCTTCTGGGGGAGATGGGACCTGTACAAACCGGACGGGTTGCACCTCAACAAAGCTGGGGCCAATATCCTGGCGGGGAGTTTTGCTAGTGCTGTTGGGGAGAGTTTAAACTAGCTTGGCAGGGGAATGGGAACCTGAGAACAAATTCAACAGGGAAGGAAGTAAAGCAGAAATTGGATAGCAAGAATCTAGAAAGCGAATCTGTCAGACAGAAGAAACAGGGCTTAGTATGTAGTCAGCAAGGAGGTCTTCCTGTGCTGAATGGTATATACTTTAATGCAAGGAGTAGAGCGAATAAGGCAGATGAGCTAAGAGCACAGGTAGACACTTGGGAGTATGACATTATAGCTATTACAGAAACATGGCTGAAAGAGGGGCAGGTTTGGCAGATCAATATTCCTGGCTACAGGATTTTTAGACAAGATCGAGAGGGGGGTGAAAAATGTGTGGCGGGGGGGGAGTTGCGGTAGTGATTAAAGAAAATATTACAGCGGTGAGGAGGGATGATATGTTAGAGGGATCATCAAATGAGGCCATATGGGTCGAATAGAAAAATAAAAAACGTCGATCACACTGCTGGGCATGTATTATAGACCCCCAAATAGTGGGAGGGAGATTGAGGAGCAAATATGTAGGCAAATTGCTGTGAAATTCAAAAACCATAGGGTAGTAATAGTAGGGGATTTTAACTATCCAAATATTGATTGGGACAAATTTAGTGTGAAGGGTATAGAGGATGCAGAATTCTTGAAATGCATTCAAGAGAACTCTTGTAATCAGTATGTAGCAAGCCCAACACGAGAGGGGGCGGTGTTGGATTTAGTTTTGGTGAATGAAGCAGGGCAGGTTGAAGGGGTATTAGTGGGAGAGCACTTGGGTGCCAGTGACCATAATTTAGTCAGATTCAAGTTGGTTATGGATAAGGACAAGAATAGGCCGTAATAAATGTTCTGAATTGGGGAAAAGCTAATTTTGTTAAGTTAAGGAATGATTTGGCCATGGTGGACTTGAAACAGCTACTTGTGGGTAAATCAGTGTCGGAACAGTGGGAGGCATTTAAGGAGGAGATCCGGACGGCTCAGGCCAAACATGTGCCCTTAAAGAAAAAGGCTGGGAAAAATAATTCTAGAGCCCCTTGGGTGTCTAGGGACTTACAGGGGAGGATTAAGAAAAAAAGGGACACTTATGTCATATATCAACGGCTAAATACTATAGAATCTTTAGAGGAATATAGAAAGTTAAGAGGCAAAATTAAAAAGGATATTAGGAATGCTAAGAGAGAGCTTATTCTTGGCCAGTAAAATTAAGGAAAACCCTAAGATGTTCTATAAATATATTAAGAGTAAGAGGGTAACTAAAGAAAGGGTAGGGCCTATTAGAGACCATGAGGATAATCTTTGTGTGGAGGCAGAAGATGTTGGGAAGGTTCTTAACGAATATTTGCATCTGTTTTCACAAAGGAAAAGGGCAATGCAGATACTGCTATCGAGGAGGAATGTGATATTCTGGATGAAATAAATATAGTAAGAGAGGAAGTATTAAGGGGTTTAGCAGCTTTGAAAGTAGATAAGTCCCCAGGCCCAAATGAAATGCATCCCAGGCTGTTGAGCGAAGTAAAAGAGGAAATAGCAGGGGCCTTGACCATCATTTTCCAGTACTCTTTGGATCTGGGTATGGTGCCGGAGGATTGGAGGACTGCTAATGTAGTGCCCTTGTTTAAGAAGGGATAGGCCGAGTAATTACAGGCTTGTCAGCCTAACCTCAGTGGTGGGAAAATTATTAGAAAAAATCCAGAAAAACAGGATAAATCTGCATTTGGAAAGGCAAGGATTAATTAGGGACAGTCAGCACGGATTTGTTAAGGGAAGATCGTGTCTGACTAACCTGATTGAATTTTTTGAGGAGTTAACCAAGAGGGTCGATGAGGGTATTGCGTACGATGTAGTATGTATGGACTTTAACAAAGCTTTTGATAACGTCCCACATAGTAGACTGGTCATGAAGGTTAAAGCCCATGGGATACAGGGCAAAGTGTCAAGTTGGATCCAAAATTGGCTTGGAGGTAGGAAGCAAAGGGTAATGATTGATGGATGTTTTTGTGACTGGAAGGATGTTTCCAGTGGGATTCCGCAGGGCTCAGTACTGGGACCCTTGCTTTTTGTGGTATATTATCAACAATTTAGATTTGAAAAAGGGAGTATGATTAAGAAGTTTTCAGACGACACTAAAATTGGCTGTGTGGTTGATAATGAAGAGGAAAGTCATGGACTGCAGAAGGATATCAATCTACTGGTCAGGTGGGCAGAGCAGTGGCAAATGGAATTTAATTCAGAGAAGTGTGAGGTGATGCACTTTGGGAGGGCTAATAAGGAAAGGGTATACACATTAAGCGGTAGACCACTTAATAGTGTAGATGAAAAAAGGGACCTTGGAGTGCTTGTCCACAGATCCCTGAAAGTAGCAGGCCAGGTGAATAAGGTGGTTAAGAAGGCATACGGAATGCTTGCCTTTATTGGCCGAGGCATAGAATATAAGAGCAGGGAGGTTATGCTTAAATTGTATAATACTTTGGTTAGGCCACAGCTGGAGTATTGCGTGCAGTTCTGGTCACCGTATTATAGGAAGGACATGATTGCATTCGAGAGGGTGCAGAGGAGATTTACTAGGATGCTGCCAGGAATAGAAAATCTTAGTTATGAGGAAAGATTGGATAGGCTGGGTTTGTTCTCGTCGGAACAGAGGAGGTTGAAAGGAGACCTCATTGAGGTGAATAAAATATTTAGGGGCCTGGACATAGTGGATAGTAAGGGTCTATTTCCATTGGTGGAGGGGTCTATTACAAGAGGGCATAGTTTTAAGGTGTTTGGTGGAAGGTTTAGAGGGGATGAGAGGGGGGGCTTCTTTTTGCAGAGGGTTGTGAGGATCTGGAACTCGCTGTCTGGAAGAGTGGTGAATGCAGAAATCTTCACCACTTTTAAGAGATGGTTGGATGGGCACTTAAAGTGCAGTAACCTGCAGGGTTACGGACCTAGAGCTGGTAATTAGGATTAGACTGGATGACCTTTTGTTGGACGGAGCAGATATAATGGTAAATACTGCAGGGAATAGAATACGGCCAGGGTGATCTGGAATAGTTTCGATCACTTGGATGGGTCGGAGAGGAATTTTCCCAGATTTGTTCTCCCTAAATTGGCCTGGGTTTTTATCTGGTTTTTGCCTCTCCCAGGAGATGGCCCCGGTTGGGGTGGAGTGTAGAATGTTTTAGTATAAGGGGTGTCGCAGTTGTGGTGAGGCAGATTGTTTGGGCTGGGTGCTCGCTGCCTTTCCGTCGTTATTCATAGGTTTATATGTAACCTTTAGGGCTGCTGACCAAGGGCCACGTGGCTCTTTGTCGGCCGGCGCGGACACAATGGGCCAGAATGGCCTCCTTCTGCGCTGTAAATTTCTATGTTTCTATGAACCCGGGAGCATAATTGTCAGGCCGACCTGGCAGACAAAAAAAACATGACGGCAGCGGCAGTGTACCCTCCCCTTTAAGAAAAGCCGCTGCGCCGTTGCAGAAGGCCACAGCCTCACTGGACCATCGGGAAAAAACAGGTTTTGGCACCGCTGGGTGGGCTGAAGATCGTCAGAGGAGAATATCGCCATCGCGGTGAGTGGGAGGGGGGGGTAGATCGGCGGTGTGCATGGTGATGATGCACTTACCATAGATCGGTAGCAGCGGAGCGGTATGGGTCGGATCGGGGCACCGCCGGGAAAACTCAGGAGGGCAATTGGGCTATCAGCGGCCATTCCATGAAAAGTCGGCGGCCACTCCACTCCGATTTGCGGTGGTAACAGGCCTTAAGGAAGCGGGCAATTTGGGCCCCTAAGTGTCTGTTGCTCTTGTCACCAACATATACCGACCTGAGTTCCTGCATGGCATTCCCTTCACTTAAGGCTGTTTACTGGGAGCACTACCTTATAAACTTTACCTCTACATCTACAGGATTTATTCAGTTGACGTTGCATGTTATGACCTTTTGAAGACAAAAAGAGGCTCGCTCTTTCACCATGAGACACAGACAGGGGCATAGAAGAGAATTTTGATTTAAAATTCCCTCCGTTTCCTGTCTAATGATATGCTGTGAGTGAACTTTGTATTTGAGATCAGTCCCACTCTGCAGTATGTGGGTGACCTAACTCACGAGGTGCATCAGCATGCTAGGCTCTCACGGCCGCAAAGACAAAGTCAGACCAGGGAGATAATGGGCGTAGAAATTTGCAAAACAGGCGCAACCACCCAAAAAATCCATGGAAAAGAAAGTCGGGAAATGTGAAACGGGCCGCTGAGTGGCTATCACCTGATTTGTGCTACTGCCCAAATTGACTTTTCTACCCCAAAGAGCCCAATGACAGGTTTGGGATTTTGCGGATTGATTACAAGCTGTTCTCCCTAAATTCTAATCTTACCGTGCTTCCCTATTTTGTATTCGTGCCACTGTGGTATGATGGGCGCAGCAAGTGCTTCCCTGTGCAGGATGTCCTGGGAAAACGGAGCATGTGTCACTTCTGGGACTCTAGAATACTCATCACCCATCACCCCTATCCTCGCTGACCTACTGTTGCTCCTGGTATCCCAGTGTCTCAAATTTCAAATTCTTGTTTTTAAATCCATCTGATGATTCATGCCTTCTTATCTTTGTACCCCATCCAGCCCAATAAACCCCACCCTCAAACTCTCTGATTCTGACCTCTTGCACATGCCCCTTCTCCTTACCCTACCCTCGGCACAATGCTTTCAACACTAAAGTCCAGTCGCTGGAATTCCCCTCAACACCTCTCTCTGGTCCTTTAAACACCCTTCTTTGATCAAGCTTTTGGTCATTCATCCACATCGCTTTCTGTCGTTTGACATCTGTTTCCCTCTGGCCCCTGTGGAACACCTTGGAGCATTTCCTATGTTAAAGACTCAAATGAATTGCTAGTTTTTGTTGTTGCCTCTTTTCAGTGCCCATATTGAACCTCACTTGTGTATGTGACTTTTGCCCCAAATTCTGGTCCCCGTACACCGGGACATTTGCACCAAAGACATCTTAGAATTCCAGGACCAAATTCATTTCAAGCCAGAGAGAGATGACTGATGCCATCATGCCTTTGTCACCTCCATGCTTGGCTATTCCAATGCTTTCCTGGTTGGCTCCCATCCTCCACTCTCTGTAAACTTCAGCTCATCCAGAGCTTTCTGGTATCCTATTCCACACCAAGTACCACTCACCCAGCACCCCTGGCCTTGCTGACTTAGATTGGCTCCCAGTCCCCCAACACCTCCACTCTAAAATTCTCAGAATTGTGTTTAAATCTCTTCATGACCTCGCCTCTCCCTATCTCTGTAACCTCCTCCAGTCCATCCCAGAATTCTCCATACCTCCGACTCTGGCCTCTTATGCATCGTCCCATATCTTTGCGCCACCATGGGCGGTTGTGCCTTCAGCCATCTTTGCTCCGTGCTCTAGAATTCCCTCCCTGTAACTCTTTGTCTCTCTACCTCCCTCACCTCATTAAAGACGCCCCTTAAAACCGACGTGACCAAGTTTTTGGTCACTCCCTCCTAATATCCCCTTCTTTGGATTGACATCTCTGCAGCACCTGGGGAAATTTTTCTACCTTAAAATCACTGTAATCAATGCAAGATGTTGCGGTGAAGGAGGAATACACTCACTTCTCCATTTATACATTTGGAACAACCATTGGGAGATGAGGTACGGAAAAGCAGCCAGCAACCATGTGACCAGGGCACAGCAACCATGTGACCAAACCCCAGCCGGGCACAGTGACCATATGACCAGACCACAGCAGGGCTCAGCAACCATGTGACCAGACCCCAGCAGAGCACAGCAATCGTGGCCAGACCCCAGCAGGACACAGCGACCATGTGACCAGACCCCAGTAGGGCGCAGCAATCATGTGACCAGACCCAGCAGGGCGCAGCAAACGTGACCAGACCCCAGCAGGGCACAGTGACCATGTGACCAGACCCCAGCCGGGCACAGCGACCATGTGACCAGACCCCAGCCGGGCACAGCGACCATGTGACCAGACCCCAGCATGGCACAGCAACCATGTGACAAGGACATAGCAGATTCAGGAGAGGGGAAATTATTTTTAAAAATTAATTCTCAGTATATAGGTGTCACTGGCAAGGCCGGCATTTATTGCCTATCCCGAGTTACCCTAGAGAAGTTGGCAGTGAGCCACCTCCTTGAACCGCTGCAGTCCGAGTGGTGGAGGTACTCCCACAATGCTGTTAGGGAGGGAGTTCCAGGATTTTGACCCAGTGACAGTGAAGGAGCAGCTGATTGTATGTTCCAGTCAGGGTGGTGTGTGACTTGGTTGGAGCGGAACGTGCAGGTGCAAATGTTGAAAAGGAAAGTTACTGGATTATTGTATTTCTGATTAATGTACATCACTGGAAGGAGATGATAATACTGGAAACACAAAATTCACAAGATCGTGGTTCAAGGTTTTGCTCTTTTTATTGGGAGTTTTATGCAGACAGAAATTATGCGTACAGCCTTGTAAAACATAGGGGGTATATCTTTACCGCCTGGGTCCCCTTGTCCCAGCTAACCAAGCAAAGCAGACAACCTGAAGCGAAAATGTCATTTGTATTTTCCTTTAGTTGCATAGTTATTTGTGTTCAAAATTGTGGCATTGCCGTTTTTCATTACTTCAAAAAGTCAGATATTTCTTCGCTGCATTAAAGCCAACCATTCAGGCAACTTTTCATTGCCTTCAACTGCTCAACTTAAATGCTTCAACTCTCCAGATGTATCCAATCTACATGTTCATCACCATTCTGCACACTAGCGCACAAGACACTAGTGCTCCTGCTGTTGGATGCAGGAGTTCTCTTCTGCTGCCAAGAAAACACAACAATAACATAGAATGAGAAATGATCACTCAGCTCATTGTACTCGCTCCTTCCACAGACAACCTACCACATCATGAAGGCAAGTTCTACATCAATACCTGCTGTTGCCTGCTCCCTTCCACAATGTTTGTCCACTGGGCCCATCAGCAAAGACACCACTGTGTCCTCTGGAGTGTTTGATCTTTAGTTCCCAGAGACTCCAGGGCAATCCTGGAGGGTTGGCAGCCCTACTCTAAACCGACAACATGCGACAGGCGGGCACCACAGCGACTGGAGTGTGTACTGGGCACAGTGATATTATTTAATTTTATAAGTTTCCTTTGTTTTATGGTAGTTCTTTATTAGTTGTGCACCTCTAGAAAGGTGGCACTTTTGTTTGATGACAATGGGGCAACCCTGGGTCTCCTTTTCGGTTTTATTTTTTTATTCATTCACAGGATGTAGGCATCACTGGAAGGCCAGCATTGATTGCCCATCCATTATTGGCCTTGAAAAGGGTGGTGCTGAGCTGTCTTCTTGACAACTGTGTGGCTCGCTAGGCCATTTCAGAGGGGCAGTTGAGAGTCAACCACATTGCTGTATGTCTGGTGTCACATATAGGCCAGACTGGGTATGGTTCGGCAGATTTCCTTCCCTAAAGGGCATTAGTGAACCTATTGTCAGGACGTTACTGATACTATTTATTCCAGATTTATTTAATTAATTGAATCTAAATTCCCCAGCTGCTATGGTGGGATTTGAACTCATGTCTCTGGATCATTTGTCCAGACTTCTAGATTACTAGTCCAGTAACATAACCACTATATCTCTGTTCCCATATCGTCAAACAGGCATTTAAGGGAGGAGTCGACTTCTGAGGCTGTGCTACCAGCTTCTCTGGATGAGATCACAGAACAGACATAGGGGCTATAACAGGACAGGTTCTATGACCAGAGCTCCTGGTTAGCGAGGGTCATGTTGGGAGTGAAAAGAGATTTATTTTTTGGTGGTTTATTAATCTACTGGCAAAGGAAAGAAAATATTACTGTGGGTTGCAGTTTATTTACAGACAAGCTTCAGTTCTTGGAAGAGTTTATAAAATATATCACTCTCCAGTGCCACCATGATAATCCCTGGGGAGGGCTGGCACTGAGACCGAAGCTGTACCCGTGGCAGTTTGGACTGTGTGGGAGCTTCTAGTGGTTTAATGTTAGAATGCACAAACTCCAACTGAGCCCCATTTCACTGCGGGTTCCGACAGGGGGAAGATCAAGAGAAACTCCATAGAATTTCAGGTCAATCATTAATTTGTTGATAATGTCACCACAACAGGCGCCCCATTTCTGTTTTCACCCAGAAACATGGCAGGGGAACAACTAACAGGATGACTGCACTGCCTTAAACATTTAGCAGCACTTAGATACAAGAGAAAAGAGAGCTTGAATACAAGAGTGAGCAACGAGGCAAGAGAGATATTAGACAGGGCGAGAAAGAGAGAAAGTGACATGAGACGGGAGAGAGAGATGCAAGATGGAGCGATAGGGAGAGAGAGACAAGACAGGGAGGGAGAGAGACAGAAGATGGAGGGAGACACGAGAACATTAGAACAAGATTAGGCCATTCAGCATCTCAAACCTGTTCCATCATTCAATAAGATCATGGCTGATCTGCATCGTAACTCCATCCACCTGCCTTAGCTCCCTATTCCTTAATACCCTTGGTAGCAAAAATCTATCGCTCAGATTTAAAATGATTAATTAAGCTGGCATCTAATGCTTTTTGTGGGAGAGAGTGCTGCACTTGTACCAGCCTTTGTATGAAAACGTGTTTCCTAACTTCTCTCCAGAATGGCCTAGCTCTAATTTTAAGGTTATGTCTCCTCGTTCGAGACTCCCTCACCAGCGGGAAAAGTTTCTCTCTACCCGATCAATTCCTTTCAACATCTTAAAAACCTCAATCAAATCGCCTCTTAGTCTATCATATTCGAGGAATTACAAATCTAGTTTACGTAATCTCTCATCATAATCCAACCCTAATATTCTGCTGAATCTGTGCTGCACTACTTTCAAAGCTAATAAATCCTCTCAGGTGTGGTGCCCAGAATTGTGCACAATACTCCAGATATACAACAACACCAACTTGTATTTATATAGCTCCTTTAACATAGTGAAACGTCCCAAGATGCTTCACAGGAATATTGTGCGGTAAATATTTCCCATCGAGCCGCATAAGTAGAAATTAGTGCAGGCAAAGAGGTATGTTTTAAGGAGCCTCTTGAAGGAGGACAGAGAGGTAGAGAAGTTTAGGCAAAGAGTTCCAAAGCTTGGGGCCGAGGCAACAGAAGGCACGGCCGCCAATGGTTGAGCGATTATAATCAGGGATGCTCAGGAGGGCATAATTGGAGGAGCCCAAACATCTCGTGGGGTTGTGGGGCTGAAGGAGATTACAGAGCTATGGAGGGTCGAGACCATGGAGGGATTTGAAAATAAGGTGAGAATTTTGAAATCGAGGCGTGGCTTAACCGGAAGGCAGCATAGGTCAGCGAGCACAGGAGTGATACGGTCCAACCAGGCCTTTGCATAGCTGTTGCAATACTTCCCCACCCTCACCCCATTATATATTAGCAATCTAGTTATTCCATTAGCCTTTGTGATTATTTTTTGTCCCTGACCTCTACATTTTAAAGAAAGAAAATGGTGCCATGGGATCTTTTACGCCTATCCGAGAGGGCAGACGGGGCCTCGGTTTAACATCTGAAAGATTGCAGCTCCGACAGTGCAGCACTCCCTCAGCACTGCACTGGAATGTCAACCTTGAGTTATGTGCTCAAGTTCCTGGAGTGGGACTTGAACCCACAACCTTCTGACTCAGGCCAGTGTGCTCCACAGCTGACACATAGTAATCTGTGTACAGGGACCCCTGAATCTCTTTGGACCTCCACTGTCCCTAACTTTCCACCATTTAAAACTTACTCTGATCTATCCTTTTTTGGTTCTCACACTTACCTGCGTTGAGTCCATCTGCTGCAGTATTGCCCACTCACTTAATCCATCCTTGTCTCTTTGTAATTTTATGCTTCCGTCTACTAGGTCACCAATCTTTGTGCCATCGGCAAACTTGGATATATGGCTCTCTAATGCGTTATCTAAGTCATTAATACATATAGTGAATAGTTGAGGCCTCAACACAGATCCTTATAGTCACTTCCCATTCGGGTACATTCCCAGTGTCCCTACTCTCTGTCTTCTACCGCCTAACCAGCTCAATAATTTGCCTTCAATTCCATAAGCTTTAATTTTAGGTAACAGTCTCGTATGTGGAAACTTATTGAATTCCCTCTGGAAATCCATATAAACTACTTCTATAGACATTTCCTTGTCGACTACTTCCTCAAAAATGTCTATTTTGGCTCTCTCAATCTTTGGCAATCAACGTCACTAAGAAAAGAACAGATTATCTGGTCATTATCACATTGCTGTTTGGGGGATCTTGCTGTGTGCAAACTGGCTGCCGCATTTCCTACAAAACAACAGTGACTACAATTCAAAAAGTACTTAATTTGCTGTAAAGCGCTTTGGGACGTCCAGTGGTCGTGTAAGGCGCTATATAAATTCAAGTCTTCCTTTTCTTTCTAATCAGATCAAATTTCTCTAATTTTCAGTCACTCTGTTTTAAGTGTAGATTCCAATAACTTCCCCACAACAGCTGTTAAATGAACAGATCTATAATTTCCAGGTTTCTCTCACCTTTCCTGGGAGAGAGAATGACATGAACAAACTCCAGTCAGAGAGCTCAAATGCCCGTTTACACAATTTCTCTGGGGCTTTTGTCAAAGTTGCGATGGGCAATCAGGTGAACTGCCCTCCCCGCGGAAATTTTACCCGGAGAGTCTGCACGAGAAATAGAGGAAAAGACTGAGAAACAAAGCACTGTCAGAGAGAGAGAGACACACAGAAGTTTCAGTGACAAGGACCCGGTCGATCAGCGCTCTTACCTTAGAGAGAAGGGCTGGAATCATCCCTCCACTGAGGGGCGACGCCCACTGTAAAAAGGAACAAACAGCCCAGAGAGCGGCTTCTTATACTCTGCTGTGAGCCAATCCCCTGATGCTGGGAATCTCCCTGCGCTCTCTCTCCACTTCCTTAATCATATGATGTAACTTAAAGTAGGTCAAGAAACAATTTGCATTTATATAGCACCTTTAATGTAGTAGAAGTGTCCCAAAGCGTTTCACAGGATCGGTGATCAAACAAACAAGTCAAATAAGGAGCTATTAGGACAGATGACCAAAAGTTTGGTCAAAGTGATCGATTTTAAGGAATGTCTTAAAGGAGGAGAGAATAGCAGAGCGGTTTAGGGACATACTTTACTCAATGAGCACAAAAACTCACCAGAAGAAAATATATTTTTTTAAAGAGAGCAACGAAGTGGCAGCTGACACCTACTCCCTAATGAAGCTAATCTTGTCCGACTTCTCCTGCATCTCTCTGTAGTTCTGGATTGTCTGCAAACTTCTGCCCATACTGCAGACTCCACTACTGTTCGCCTTTCACCCCCTCCAGCCTGTTGTGCCATTCAATTAGGTCACTGCTGATCCATTTATCCACCTTGGTTCCAGATCCCTTAATACCCTTGCCCAACAAAAATCTATCACTTAGGGTCGACTGTATTCTGGGAGCTTGAATCACATGACTTCCATCGGCCGGAGGGATGAGAGAGTTCGCAGTTGAGGGGCGAGGGTCGAATCAGTGGGAAAAGCGACCGGGAGCAGTGATATGGGGAACCGGGGCATAGAGGGCCTGATCCCACTGGAGAATGAGCTTGACTTCGGCGTGCCCTTTAAGATTCAGTGATGACGATGCAAATGTGCCTCAGTGTACAACAGATGGTGCAAAGAATGACTAAACACGTCAGAATCATTGGCACAAAACAAGCTCAAGGTAAACGACTCTTTAGATTAGAATGTTGTGTTACTGGGCATTGAAAATATGCAGTGACTGTTTTAATATGTTGCTGCATTTTACACATTGTATGGTACCTCGTAAATGTTTAAACTTCATTCATATGTTCTCATATGCATTTAGTAAAGCTGCTACAGACTGTTTAAACCAGTTTCGACAAACCAGTCACTGAATGTTGTTACTGTAAAATACCCAGGATCTGATAATGACTGACTCAATGTTATGTTCATGAACTATAGACTAGGTCAGGAAGAAGTTTGATGATTTGTGCAAAAGTACAAAGGTAAGTGATTAATTAGCCCTATGTGGAAGGTTAGAGGTAGAGGAATGGATTATAAGGCCATATATGGCAAGTTGTTTGTCATATAAATATCCTGCTATCTGCACGACTTGAGCCAAATAGGATATGCCACTTGAAATGAATTAAATGTCTACAAATGAAGGCAACCGCACTTAACCTGTTCAATACTGTTAATGTATATTTGGACTGAAATCCCGGGCTGTCAGTGAGTAGCGAGGGAGGCATTATATTGGGGAGGTGCAAGTATTTCATTGTCGTTCAAACCCTGGGGTCGATTATGACTCCCTTCGCCTGGCGTTAAGGAGAGGTAATTTCCTCACAATGTTGTCGGAGGCCTTGTGCCCTGTTAATGGGTGATGCGGCCAGCGCCATTATCAACGTCACCTCCCATTGGGTGTCCAAAGCGCCCGCCTGTTTCAGGTGACGGGCTCCTTTTAATATGGAAATCGGAGTGCTGTGATGTGAAGAGGACCCTGATTGCCATTATTGGTCGGAGCCTGCGCCGTGCTCACTCCGACCAGTTCCACGGGCGATGGAGCCAGAGTGGCCACAAAATCTCAGAATCATAGAATAGTACAGCACAGAAGGAGGACATTCAGCCCATCAAATCTGTTCGGCTTTTTCGAAGAGCAATCCAGTTAGTCCCACTCTTTCCCCATATCCCTGCAATTTATTCTCCTTCAAGTATTTATCGAATTCCCTTTTGAAAGCTACTATTGAATCTGTTTCCACCACCCTATCAGGCAGTGCATTCCAAATCCTAACCATTCATGTAACAATATTTTTCCTCGTGTCGCCTCTGGTTCTTTTGCTAATCACCTTAAATCAGTGACATCTTATTATCAACCCTTCAGCCCTTGGAAACAGTTTCTCTTTATTTGCTCTCTTTACTCAAGGTAAGTGTTGAATCGTGTTTGTGTACCCCAGCGCATTCTACCTAATAGATTGTGAACATCAGTCAGGTCCAGCCCAGAGCGCTGCATTCAACTATAAAAAAAATTAATGCATTTTAAAAAAATGATTGCTATGTTTTTTTTTCCTACTGGAGGAAATACTTCTTTTTGACAAGGTCGTGGAGTGAGATTGGCTGGAAACCACTGCTGGCACTGTTGTCGGGAGAACACTTTTAATACAGGCCGCAGTCCTCTGCTTGTTATTTTAAATGTCTGTGTTAAATTGGCAGACGATTGTCATTCCAACACATTAAGGGGTAGAAATTGCCCCCCCGCTCAAAACAGGGCGCTCCCACCCCGTTTCAATGGTTTTTACTGCAGCTGCGGTTCAGGTCACTTCTTGAACGATATTCGGCTCTTTGTTGTTTTTTTTCCTTGGATCCGAAAGTCGCTCTTAATGGGGGTGACAACAACACTTCAGGGGTGGATATGGGCGGTGGCCACACCTGAGGGGCGGAAGTTGGGGGCGGTGCGGAGTGACCGTCGCGATGACGGCTCTCCCCTTCAATTAAAGGGGGAGCCTCCGCGATTTTAAAACACTGGCCCACTGGGCCATCAGAGAGGTTTTTATCCAGCAGCCTGACACCCAAGGGGGGGTGCCAGGCTGCCTGTTGGTAGCCTGGCCGAACCCGGGGCCATAATTGTTGGGCCGACATGGCAGTCGGCTGACAAAAAAAATGACGGCAGCGGCAGTGCGCCCTCCCCTTTAAGGGAAACCGCAGCGTTGTTGCGGAAGGCCACAGCCTCACTGGACCATTGGGAAAAAACAGGTTTTGGCACCGCTGAGTGGGCCGAAGATCGTCAGAGGAGAATATCGCCGTCTGGGGGAGGGCAGGGGGGGGGGGGTTGGTGAGGGGGTACATCGGCGGTGCGCATGGTGATAATGCACTTATCATGGATCGGCAGCAGCGGAACGGTATGGGTCGGATCGGGGCACCGCCGGGAAAACCTCAGGAGGGCAATTGGGCTATCAGCGGCCATTCCACGAAAAGTCAACGGCCACTCCACTCCGCAGCATGGCTGCCGATTTGCGGTGGTAACAGGCCTTAAGGAAGCGGGCAATTTCGGCCCCTAATTTCTGTTGCTCTTGTCACCAACATATACCGACCTGAGTTCCTGCATGGCATTCCCTTCACTTAAGGCTGTTTACTGGGAGCACTACCTTATAAACTTTACAAACGTAGGTCCCCTGCAGTCAGAATCAGGGGAAGTCATAACGGGGAACAAAGAAATGGCGGACCAATTGAACAAGTACTTTGGTTCGGTATTCACTGAGGAGGACACAAACAACCTTCCGGATATAAAAGGGGTCGGAGAGTCTAGTAAAGAGGAGGAACTGAGGGAAATCCTTATTAGTCGGGAAATTGTGTTGGGGAAATTGATGGGATTGAAGGCCGATAAATCCCCAGGGCCTGATGGACTGCATCCCAGAGTACTTAAGGAGGTGGCCTTGGAAATAGTGGATGCATTGACAGTCATTTTCCAACATTCCATTGACTCTGGATCAGTTTCTATGGAGTGGAGGGTAGCCAATATAACCCCACTTTTTAAAAAAGGAGGGAGAGAGAAAACAGGGAATTACAGACCGGTCAGCCTGACATCGGTAGTGGGTAAAATGATGGAATCAATTATTAAGGATGTCATCGCAGTGCATTTGGAAAGAGGTAATATGATAGGTCCAAGTCAGCATGGATTTGTGAAAGGGAAATCATGCTTGACAAATCTTCTGGAATTTTTTGAGGATGTTTCCAGTAGAGTGGAAAAGGGAGAACCAGTTGATGTGGTATATTTGGACTTTCAGAAGGCTTTCGACAAGGTCCCACACAAGAGATTAATGTGCAAAGTTAAAGCACATGGGATTGGGGGTAGTGTGCTGACATGGATTGAGAACTGGTTGTCAGACAGGAAGCAAAGAGTAGGAGTAAATGGGGACTTTTCAGAATGGCAGGCAGTGACTAGTGGGGTACCGCAAGGTTCTGTGCTGGGGCCCCAGCTGTTTACACTGTACATTAATGATTTAGACGAGGGGATTAAATGTAGTATCTCCAAATTTGCAGATGACACTAAGTTGGGTGGCAGTGTGAGCTGCAAGGAGGATTCTATGAGGCTGCAGAGCGACTTGGATAGGTTAGGTGAGTGGGCAAATGCATGGCAGATGAAGTATAATGTGGATAAATGTGAGGTTAACCACTTTGGTGGTAAAAACAGAGAGACAGACTATTATCTGAATGGTGACAGATTAGGAAAAGGGCAGGTGCAAAGAGACCTGGGTGTCATGGTACATCAGTTATTGAAGGTTGGCATGCAGGTACAGCAGGCGGTTAAGAAAGCAAATGGCATGTTGGCCTTCATAGCGAGGGGATTTGAGTACAAGGGCAGGGAGGTGTTGCTACAATTGTACAGGGCCTTGGTGAGGCCACACCTGGAGTATTGTGTACAGTTTTGGTCTCCTAACCTGAGGAAGGACATTCTTGCTATTGAGGGAGTGCAGCGAAGGTTCACCAGACTGATTCCCGGGATGGCGGGACTGACCTATCAAGAAAGACTGGATCAACTGGGCTTGTATTCACTGGAGTTCAGAAGAATGAGAGGGGACCTCATCGAAACGTTTAAAATTCTGACGGGGTTAGACAGGTTAGATGCAGGAAGAATGTTCCCAATGTTGGGGAAGTCCAGAACCAGGGGACACAGTCTAAGGATAAGGGGGAAGCCATTTAGGACCGAGATGAGGAGGAATTTCTTCACCCAGAGAGTGGTGAACCTGTGGAATTCTCTACCACAGAAAGTTGTTGAGGCCAATTCACTAAATATATTCAAAAAGGAGTTAGATGAAGTCCTTACTACTAGGGGAATCAAGGGGTATGGTGAGAAAGCAGGAATGGGGTACTGAAGTTGCATGTTCAGCCATGAACTCATTGAATGGCGGTGCAGGCTAGAAGGGCCGAATGGCCTACTCCTGCACCTATTTTCTATGTTTCTATGTCTATGTTTCTACCTCTACGTCTACAGGATTTATTCAGTTGACGTTGCATGTTACGACCTTTTGAAGACAAAAAGAGGCTCGCAATTTCAACATGCGACAGACAGAAGGGCATAGAAGAGAATTTCGATCTAAAATTCCCTCTGCTTCTTGTCTAATGATATGCTGTGAGTGAACATTGTATTTGAGATCAGTCCCACTCTGCAGTATGTGGGTGACCTAACTCACGAGGTGCATCGGCATGCTGGGCTCTCATGGCCGCAAAGACAAAGTTAGACCAGGGCGTAGAAATTTGCAAAACAGGCGCAACCACCCCAAAAAATCCACGGAAAATAAAGTCGGATAATGTGAAACAGGCCGCTGAGTGGCTATTACCTGATTTGTGCTACTGTCCAAATCGACTTTTGTACCCCAAAGACCCCAATGGCAGGTTTGGGATTTTGGGGATTGATTACAAGCTGCTCTCCCTAATTTCTAATCTTACTGTGCTTCCCTATTTTGTATTCGTGCCACTGTGGCATGCTTCCCTGCACAGGATATCCTGGAAAAAGGGAGCATGCGTCACTTCTGGGATCCTAGAATACTCTTCACCCATCACCCCTGTTATGTATTAATGCTTGGGGGTCACCAGACACCAGAGGGTGCTGTGGTCGGTGGCCATCGGGCTGTACGCATGTGGCCTGTATATAAGTTGGGTGTCTTTGTCACACTGGCACTCTCGGGCTGGAATAAAGACGGATTAGGTTGTACCTGAGTGAGTTTACAGTAATTAGACTCTTGAGTCATTACAATTGGCGATGAGGTAATTTAAGAACCTTCGCATGCACAATGGACATTGTTGAAATCCTGGAGAGATTCGTGGAGGGCGAGGATTGGGCAGATTTTGTTGACCGCTTGGATCAGTATTTTGTGGCCAACGACATGGTGGCAGTTAAGTGCAAGGCAGTTCTCACCGTTTATGGCCCAAAAATTTATGGACTCATGAAGAATCTTCTCTCGCCTGTACGTCCGGTGGAAAAAGGGTACGAGGAATTGTGTATGTTGGTGTGTAACCATCTGAAGCCAAAAGAGGGGATCATCATATCATGCTACCGTTTCTACACGCATGTTCGTGCCGAGGGCCAGGACGTGTCGGGATTTGTCGCCGACCTGCGACGTCTTGCTGAGCTGTGTAAGTTCGGGAACATGCTGGAAGACATGCTGCGTGATGTCTTCGTGATAGGCATCAGCCATGATGCGATCCTCAGGAAGCTGTTGGCTGCAGAGACGTTGGATTTGAAAAAGGCCATCGCGACTGCCCAGGTATGCATGACGACGGATGATAATTCGAGGCAGATATCATCGACGAGTCGGAATTCCACGGCAAGTACTGTAAACAAGATGGCGTCGTCTTCGGGCAGAGCTGCTTACGCGAAACCTCCCGCTGCTCAGAGCCCGCCAATTGGTTCGATCCAGATTTCTTCCTGTTGGCATTGTGGGGGCAATCATCAACCTCATCAGTGTTGGTTCAGACAATACTCATGCAATGGATTTTCAAAAGTGGGGCATCCTCACAGGATGTGTCCACAACAGAGCAAGCGTGGTGCGGCTCACCACGTGGTTGATGAGGACCAGTTCAGTGATGGCCCGGATACGCAACCCGAAGAGGAAGTGAATGGATCGTATTCATTCCTGAGCAAGAACCAGCCAATAGTCGTTAATGTGAAGCTGAATGGCATGCCTGTATCAATGGAGCTGGACACGGATGCGAGTCAGTCAATAATGAGCCAAAGGACATTCGACAAGCTGTGGAACACTAAGGCTGCAAAACCGAAGCTGAGTCCAGTCAATGCCAGGTTGCGTACTTACACGAAGCATCTCATACCGGTGCTCGGCAGCGCAGCAATCGAGGTGTCATATGACGGTGTGGTTCATGAGCTACCATTATGGATCGTCCCAGGTAATGGTCCAACGTTGTTCGGCAGGAATTGGCTCAAGAAAAGCAAGCTGAGCTGGAATGATGTCAAGATGTTGTCCTCAGTGAATGATACTTCGTGTGCTCAAGTACTGAAAAAGTTTCCTTCATTGTTTGAACCGGGCATTGGTAATGTTACGGGAGCCAAGGTGCAGATTCACTTGGACTCCAATGCAAGGCCTGTCTATCACAAAGCTCGGTCTGTTCCATACATGATGAGGGAGAAGGTTGAAATTGAGTTTGATAGACTCCAACGTGAAGGGATTATATCACCGGTCGAGTTTAATGAGTGGGCTAGTCCCATTGTTCCCGTGTTGAAGAGTGATGGCACTGTCAGGATTTGTGGAGACTACAAGGTTACGAGTAACTGATTTTCGAAACAGGATCAGTATCCGTTACCAAGAACTGATGACCTGTTCGCCATGCCAGCTGGTGGAAAGTCGTTCACGAAACTAGATCTAACGTTGGCGTATATGACCCAGGAGCTTGTCGACACTTCGAAGAAACTCACCTGCATCAACACCCATAAAGGACTGTTTGTCTACAACAGGTGTCCTTTTGGGATTCGTTCGGCTGCAGCCATATTTCAGAGCAATATGGAGAGCTTACTGAAGTCCGTTTCTAGAACTGTCGTGTTTCAAGATGACATTCTGGTCACAGGTCGCAACACTGCTGAACATCTGAACAATCTTGAAGAAGTCCTACAGCGTCTGGACAAAGTGGGACTCAGGCTGAAATGCTCGAAGTGTGTATTCATGACACCTGAAGTTGAAGGAAGATTGCTGCTGATGGCATCAGGCCCACTGATTCGGAAACCAAGGCCATCAAAAATGCACCCAGGCCTCAGAATGTGACAGACCTGCGTTCGTTCCTTGGGCTACTCAACTACTTTGGTAATTTCTTACCCAGATTGAGCAGTTTACTAAAGCCACTGCATGTGTTACTAAGAAAAGATGACAACTGGGTCTGGGGTGCGTCTCAAGATAGAGCCTTTGAGAAAGCCAAGAATCTGCTATGTTTAAACAAGTTGCTTGTTCATTATGATCCGCATCTTGTATTGTCCTGTGATGCTTCATCATATGGGGTTGGCTGCGTACTCCAACAAGCAAATAAATCGGGCAAGCTACAACCTGTTGCCTATGCTTCGAGAAGTCTGTCTAAAGCGAAAAGAGCTTACATTATGGTAGAGAAAGAAGCTCTGGCCTGTGTGTATGGGGTAAAAAAAATGCACCAATACCTGTTTGGTCTTCGTTTTGAACTAGAAACAGATCACAAGCCACTCATTTCATTGTTTGCGTAAAACAAAGGTACTAATACCAATGCATCGTCCCGCATTCAAAGGTGGGTGCTGACATTGTCTGCCTATGATTACGTCATCCATCATAGACCTGGTACTGAGAATTGTGCCGATGCACTGAGTCATCTGCCCTTACCCACGACTGAGATGGAGATGCCTCAACCTGCAGATCTACTGTTAATAATGGATGCTTTTGAGAGTGAAGGAACCCCTGTCACTGCCCAACAAGTTAGGATCTGGACCAGCCATGACCCTATTTTATCGGTTGTGAAATGGTGTGTACTCAGTGGTGATTGATCTGCCATACCTATGGAGATGTGTGAGGAGATTAAACCTTACAACCGTCGCAAGGATGAGCTGTCCATTCAGTGAGACTGTTTACTGTGGGTAATCGTGTAACCATGCCTAAGAAAGGTAGAGAAAAATTTGTACGTGAACTTCATAGCACTCATCCTGGTATTGTCATGATGAAGTCCATTGTTAGGTCTCATGTATGGTGGCCTGCAATTGACTCTGATCTGGAATCATGTGTGCATCAGTGCAATACTTGCATGCAGCTAAGTAAAGTACCAGCGGAATCTCCGCTGAGTCTTTGGTTGTGGCCATCCAAACCATGGTCGAGGATCCACATTGATTTTGTGGGCCTGTTCCTCGGAAAGATGTTTTTTGTCGTAGTAGATGCATATTCTAAGTGGATAGAGTGTGTTATTATGTCATCCAGCACATCTACAGCTACCATTGAGAGCCTTTGTAACAGGTTTGCTACTCATGGTTTGCCTGACATTGTTGTGAGCGATAACGGATCTTGCTTCACAAGTCTTGAGTTCCAGGAGTTCATGAAACTCAATGGCATCAGACATGCGAGATCAGCTCCATTCAAGCCTGCTTCTAATGGTCAAGCAGGGTATGCCGTTCAAATGATCAAGCAAAGTACGAAACGTGTAATTCAGGGCTCACTGCAGAGACGGTTGTCGTGTATATTGCTCAGTTACAGGTCAAGACCTCATACGCTTACTGGGGTTCCTCCTGCTGAACTACTGAGGAAGAGAAATCTCAAGAACAGGTTTTCTCTTGTTCATCCTGATTTGAATGATTGTGTTGAAAACAGACGTCAAATGGTGTTATGATCGTGTTGCTGTGTCACGTGACATCTCGGTAAACGATCCGGTTTATGTACTGAACTATGGTCAAGGTCCAAAGTGGATCGCCGGCACTGTTACAGCCAAGGAGGGTAACAGAGTGTTTATTGTCGTGCTCAAGAATGGGCAAACATGTAGAAAACACCTTGACCAGGTTGAACTGTGGCACACGGATGAACTGGAACCGAGTGAGGAAGATGCAGTCAACCAACCATTGTTCACTCATCAGTGGTCTCTGACATTACTGACTCTGAACCTTCAGTCTCTGATGTGGTCATGACCACTCTCATCAGATCGGCTACTCAGCCCTCAGTCTCAACGGACTCAGAACACTCGCTCAGAGCCAAAGTTGAACTGAGACGATCAACCTGTGAGAGGAAAGCCCTAGACTGTCTTAATTTGTAAAAAGACTGTTATTAAGATTTTAAAAGGGGGATGTTGTTATTGCTTGGGGGGTCACCAGATACCAGAGGGCGCCGTGGTCGGAGATCATTGGGCTGTACGCATGTGGCATGTGTGCTTGGTCACCTGTATATAAGCGGGGTGTCTTTGTCACGCTGGCACTCTTGGGCTGGAATAAAGATGGATCAGGTTGCACCTGAGTGAGTTTACAGTAACCAGACTCTTGAGTCATTACACCGCCTATGGAAAAAACTCTCCTTCAAGTTACTTACCACTGCACTTTCAAATTCCCAACTATCTAGTCTTTGGTCCACAATTCATCATGATATTTCTGCAGTTATCAATCTGCTAAATTACACCCTCTCCAACACCTTTGATGTCCTTGTCCCAATGAAACCATTACTCTCTCTCACTTTAGTCGTTCCACCTGGTATACCCCTCATCTCTGCTCTCTTAAGTTCGAGGGATGCAGATTTGAACATCTATGGCAAACAACTGGTTTAACCATCCATTGCCAGATCTGACTCGACCACATAAAGCATTATCAGGTCCTGCTCTCCAGTTAAAACTGCTCACTATTCAAAGATCATCCTGGAATGCAAAAATAGCCCCGAGCTTCTTTCTCTACCATAAACCGTCTTCTTAAACCACCCTCCCGTGCCTCCTCCGCCCTTACCTCCAACAAGTGCGAGAAGTTCATGGACTTTTTGTTACAAAGATCGAGACCATCCGTTCAGCTACCTGTCGCTTCCCTCCCTTCCCCATATGTTCCCCACTACCCTAGCCCTGAACTCACATCTTTTTTAGATTCTATCCCATCTCCTGCCTTGCTCTCTCCGAACTCATCTTGTCCACGAGACCCACTTCCTGCTCCCTCAACCCTATTCCGACCAAACTGTTGATCACCCAACTTCCCTTCCTTGGCCCCATGTTAGCTGATATTGTTAACGGTTCCTCTCCTTAGGTAGTGTTCCCTTCCCCATCACATCTGCCATCATCAACCCCTCTGTCCTTGCAAACAACTGCCCCATCTCCAAAGTCTTGTCTTTCCTCTCCCAAGTCTTTGAGCGTGATGCTGCCTCCCAAATCCTTGTCCATCTTTTCTGCAATTCCATGTATGAATCCCTCCAATCAGGTTTCCCGTCCTGCTACAGTACTAAAACGGCCCTTATCAAAATCACAAATTACATTCTATGTGACTGTGACCATGGCAAACTATCCCTCCTCATCCTTCTCAACCTATTTGCAGCCTTCGACACAGTTAACCACTCCATCCTCCTCCAACGCCTCTCCTCTGTTGCCCATTCGGGTGGTTCCATTCTTACCTAGCGAATCGTAGCCAGAGAATCACCTGCAATGGCTTCTCTTCCCACTCCTGCATCTTACCTCTGTAGTCCTCAAGGATCTATCCTTGGCCACCTTCTATTTCTCATCTACATTCTACCCCTCAGCATTAGCATCCAAAAACACATCAGGTTCCACAACACATGTACACTGAAAACTCAGCTCTATCTCATCACCATCTCTCTGGACCCCTGCACTGTCTCTGATTTGTCACACTGCTTGTCCAACATCCAATATTGGATGAGCAGAAAATTCCTCCAACTAAATATTGGGAAGACTGAAGCCATTGTCTTCAGTCCCCGCCACAAACTCCATTCCATGATCACCGTTTCCATCGCTGGCAACTGTCTGAAGCTGAGCCAGTCCGTTCGCAATCTTGGTGTTGTGTTTGACCTCGAGATGAGCTTCCGACCACATATTCACTCCATTACCAAGATCACCTACTTCCACCTCCGTAACATCACCCGACTCTGACCCTGCCTCAGCTTATCTGCTGCTAAAACCCTCATCCATGTATTTATTACTTCTAGACTTGACTATTCCAACGCACCCCAGGCCAGCCTCCCATCTTCCACCCTCTATAAACTTGAGCTCATCCAAAACTCGGCTACCCATATCTTAACTCGCACCAAGTCGCAGTTACACATTACTCCTGTCTTCGCTGACCAACATTAGTTCACGGTTAAGCAACACCTCGATTTTACAATTCTCATCCTTGTTTTCAAATCTCTCCATGGCCTCACCCCCTCCCTATCTTTGTAACCTTCTCCAGCCCCACAACCCTCTGAGATCTCTGTATTCCTCCAATTCTGGCCTTTGCGAATCACCGATTTTAATCGCTCCATCACTGGCGGCTGTATCTTCAGCTGCCTTGGCCCTAAGCTCTGTAATTCCCTGCCTAAACCTCTCCGCCTCTCTACCTCTCCTCCTTTAAGATACTTCTTAAAACCTACCTCTTTGACCAAGCTTTGGTCACCTGTCTTGATATCTCTTTCTGTGGCTCGGTGTCGAAAAGGTTTTAATTGATAACGGTATTGCTAAGCGCCTTGGGACATTTCGCTATGTTATATAAATGCAAGCTATTGTTGGATGCATTTAAGGGAGAGCTAGGTAAACACATGGAAGGATATAGTAATGAGGTCAGATGAAGAAGGGATGGAGAAACATAAACAACGGCATGGAGCAGTTGGGCCAAATGGCCTGTTTCTGTGCTATAATTTCAATGTAATTCTAAGTAATATTTTTGCACATACCATGTGCGAGCGACCCTCAGGGCCTCCACTCATGCCGTAACTCCGCCTCCAGCTCACTCCTCACGCGGTAATTCTGGTCCTCCCCTTCCGAGATAACTCCGCCTCCGGCTCACAGCTCATACGGTAACTCCGCATCCAGTTCCTCCCCTCATGCGGTAACTCCAGCCGTCCCCTCACACGGTAACTTTGCCTCCGCCCCTTCCCTCAAGCAATAACTCTGCCTACGGTCCCTCCCCTCATGTAGTAGCTACGCTACCCGCTCTCCCCTCACACGGTAACTCTGCCTCCAGCCTCTCCCCTCACACGGTAACTCTGCCTCCAGCCGCTCCCCTCACACAGTAACTCCACCTCTGGGCCCTTCCCTCAGATGGATAACTCCATCTCTGGTCTGTCCCCTCATGTATCAAATCTGCCATCATCCCCTCCCCTAATGTGGTAACTCTGCCTACGCCCCTCCCCTCACTTGGAAACTTTGCCTAAGCCACCCCCCCCCCCCCCCGGGCAGGCGGTAGCTCCGCCTCCAGTCCCCTCCCCTCAGGCGGTAACTCCGCCTCCAGTCCCCTCCCCTCAGGCGGTAACTCCGCCTCCAGTCCCCTCCCCTCAGGCGGTAACTCCGCCTCCAGTCCCCTCCCCTCAGGCGGTAACTCCGCCTCCAGTCCCCTCCCCTCAGGCGGTAACTCCGCCTCCGGCCCTGTAACGGTTGCTGCCCGCGCTTTGGAATTTGCTCCGAGCGAGCGGCCGTGAACAGCGCATGCGCATTACAGAGACCGTTGGGAAGCTGCGGCGGAGGGGCGCTAAGGCGATCCGATACCACGTGACCTGGCGCAATTACTTTAAGGCATTGTTTTTTTTTTACTCTTAAGTTCTACCTTCTGCAAAACTGGCTGGCTTGTTTTCTTGAAGTGAGCGGTGGCTCCAATCTTCCGGGCGCTGTTAGAGGTGAGGAGCCGGGGCCCAGCTCTGCCCGACATGGTCGCTCGGTGAGCCCCGCGGTTTGTCTCCCCTGCAGCTCTAACCAGTGCCTCAGATTGTCGTTCGCCGCGCCTTCCCTCCCCTCCCCTCGTATTGCATTCCTGTTACAAATGAGGTAGAAGGGGCAGATTCCCGATACCTTTAAGTTAGGTTAAAAACTGCTGATACCGAAAACGAATAACTTGCATTTTCTGCAGCGCCTTAAAGTGCTTTGCAGCCAATTCAGTACTTTATGAAGTGTAGTCACTGTTGTAGGGAAGTCACCAGTCAGTTTGTGCACAGCAAGGTCCTGTCAGCAATAGATAATAAAGTGTTTGTGAATTCAGCAATTTCAGATCATAACCAATACTCCCACTTTTTTTCGGACAGCAGGCACTGGTAATGATTCTGACATTTGCAGCTCCTCTTTTGTTTCTTTTGTGTCAGCTGTGGCTCAGAGGGAGCATCCCTCTCCTCTGAGTCAGAAGGTTGTGGGTTCAAGTCTCACTCCAGGAACTTGAACACACAAAAAAAAATTCAGGCTGACATGCCAGTGCAATGCTGAAGGAGTGTTGCACTGTCAAAGGTGCAGTCTTTCGGATGAGACGTTAAAATCGAGGCTCAATCTGACCTCTCGGGCGCATGTAGCCCTCTGGGGAGGCGTGATTGGCAGAGGGGGATAGGGAAAGCCAACTCCAGCGGCACCCTATTCCTGACAAAATGTCTGGAATATGAACTTCTCATATCAAACACCTTGTTCCGCCAATACAAGGCATTGTGGCGACACCCTCGCTCCAAACACTGGCACCTGCTCGACTATGTCATAGTCTGAGCCAGGGATCGCAAGGATGTGCGCATCACCCACGCCATGACGGGAGCTGACGACGGCTGGAAGGAGCACTGCCTAATCCAATGCATCATTGACATCAGCATAGCCCCAAAGCGGAGGGGCAGCAGAAGCAGTGCCGCAAAAAAGTCAATGCCGGGGCACTTAAAGACCTAGCTAAGAGAGCTCTATACAGTCAGTGCCTCACAGCTAACCTGGCATGCCTTGCTGACCCCGAGACACAGAATGCCCACAGCGCTTGGTCTGCACTCCAGGCCTCCATAACCAGTGACTGCAAAGAGACACTCAGTCACTCAACCAGGAAACACCAGGATTGGTTTGATGAGAATGATCAGGTGATTCGAGAGATAATAAATCGCAAGCGCATGGCATTTCTGAGCCTTAAATAACCCAACTCAGGAGCAGCAAAGCAGCATTACAGATGGCTCAAGGCTGAGGTCCAACAAAAAACCCGGAACCTAAAGAATAGGTGGTGGATGGAGAAAGCACAGGAGATACAGCAGCTGGCCGACAGCCATGATGTGTGAGGATTGCAGTCAAGGCCATCTACGGTCCAAGGCCCCACCCCACTGCTGGCCAAGAACGGGGAAACACTCATCAAGGACACCGAGGCAATCCGGGCCCGCTGGAAGGAGCACTTCGAAAATCTCCTCAATCGAGACTCTGCCTTTGACTCAAGTGTTCTCAACTCCATCCCGCAGCATGTTACCCGCCACCACCTCAGTAAAACCTCTACACTGCACGAGGTAGAAAAAGCCATAAGACAGCTTAAGAACAACAAGGCTACGGGAGCGGATGGAATCCCTGCTGAAGCACTGAAGTATGGCGGAGAGGCACTGTTGGCGCGAATACATGACCTCATCTCTCTCTCATCTGGAGCGAGGAGAGCATGCGGGAGATCTCAGAGATGCAGTGATTGTGGCCATCTTTAAAAAAGGGGACAAGTCCGCAACTACAGAGGAATCTCCCTGTTATCAGCCACTGGGAAAGTAGTTGCTAGAGTCCTCCTCAACTGTCTTCTTCCTGTGGCCGAGGAGCTCTTCCCAGAGTCACAATGCGGATTTTGTCCCCTACAGGGCACAACGGACGTGATTTTTGCAGCGCGTCAGCTGCAGGAAAAATGCAGGGAACAGCACCAGCCCTTATACACAGCCGCTTTTGACCTTACAAAGGCCTTTGACACTGTCAACTGCGAGGGTCTATGGAGCGCCCTCCCCCATTTCAGAATCCCCCAAAAGTTCGTCACCATCCTCCGCCTGCTCCACGACGACATTCAGGCCGTGATCCTTACCACCGGATCCACTACAGACCCGATCCACATCCGGACCGGGGTCAATCAGGGCTGCATCATCGCCTCAAACCACTTCTCAATCTTCCTCGCTGCCATGCTCCACCTCACAGTCAACAAGCTCCCCGCTCGAGTGGAACTAAACTACAGAACCAATGGGAACCTGTTCAACCTTTGTCGCCTCTAGGCCAGGTCCAAGACCACCCCAACCTCTGTCGTCGAGCTACAGTACGCAGACGGCGTCTGTGTCTGTGCACATAGAGGCTGAACCCCAGGACATGGTCGATGTATTTACTGAAGCGTACAAAAGCATAGGCCTTACGCGAAACATCCATAAGACAAAGGTCCTCCACCAGCCTGTCCTCGCCACACAGCACTGCCCCCCCAGTCATCAAGATCCACGGTGTGGCCCTGGACAACAAGGACCATTTCCCATACCTCGGGAGCCTCTTATCAACAAGAGCAGACATTGACGACTAGATTCAACACTGCCTCCAGTGCAGCTTTCGGCCGCCTGAAGAAGGCCCTCAAAATTGCCAATAAGCTCATGGTCTACAGGGCTGTAATAATACTTACCCTCCTATATGGCTCAGAGACATGGACCATGTACAGTAGAGACCTCAAGTCGCTGGAGAAATACCACCAACGATGCCTCCGCAATATCCTACAAATCCTCTGGGAGAGCAGACGCACCAACATTAGCGTCCTCGACCAGGCCAACATCCCCAGCATTGAAGCACTGACCGCACTTGATCAGCTCCACTGGGCAGGCCACATCGTTCGCATGCCAGACACGAGACTCCCAAAGCAAGCGCTCTACTCTGAACTTCTTCACGGCAAACGAAAAGAGCATGCGACAAACCTGTCCCACCCACCCTTTCCCTCAACGACTATCTGTCCCACCTGTGACAGGGACTGTGGTTCTTGTTTTGGACTGCTCAGCCACCTAAAGACTCATTTTTAGAGTGGAAGCAAGTCTTCCTCGATTCCGAGGGACTGCCTATGATGATGATGATGTTCTGATGAACTGCCACAGACCTGAAACGTTAAACCTGATTCTCTCCCCACAGATGCTGCCTGATCTGAGTATTTCCAGCCTTTTCTGTTAATATTTCAGATTTCCAGCATCTGTAGAATTATGCCTCTTGTATCTATTTTATTGATGTTAGTTGAGTGATAAATATTGGCCAGGACACCAGGGAGAACACCCCTGCTCTTCGAATAGTGCTGTGGTATCTTTTACAGTGTCAGTTGTGGCTTAGTGGGTAGCACTCTCGCCTCTGAGTCAGAAGGTTGTGGGTTCAAGTCCCACAACAGGGACTTGAGCACACAAAATCTAAGTTGTCGCTCCAGTGCAATGCTGAGGGAGCACTGCACAGGTCAGAGGTGCCATCTTTCGGATGAGACGTTAAACGAGGCACCATCTGCTCTCTCAGGTGGACTTAAAAGATCTCGAGGCAATATTTTGAAGAAAAGCAGGGGAGTTATCCCTGGTGTCCTGCCCAATATTCATCCCTTAATCAACATAACAAAAAACCAGATTATCTGGTCATTATCACATTACTGTTTGTGGGAGCTTGCTTGAGCACAAATTGGCTGCTGCGTTTCCCACATTACAACAGTGACTACACTCCAAAAGTACTTCATTGGCTGCAAAGCGCTTTGGGATGTTTGGTGGTCAATGAAAAGTGCTATATAAAATCCAAGTCTTTCAACTGAGAGATCAGTTTTAACGTCTTATCTGAAAGACGGCACCTCTTTCTTTTCGTATCTTCTCGCCGTTCCCTTGGGGAACGGTGTGAAGTAGTGGAAGAATTCGCAGTCTGACAGGCTGCTCCCGAGAGCGGCGGGCGGGGAGCCCGAGCGCGATGGTCCTGGGCTGCCCAGAGCGACGGGCAGGGAGCATGAGAGAGAGAGAGAGAGAGGGGGGGGGTGCTGGGAGAGAGAGGCTGGAGGGGAGAAAGAGAGGGAGAAAGAGAGGGAGACTGGGAGGGGGAGGGGGGAGAGAGAGAGAGAGGCTGGTGGTGGGGGGGGGGGGGGAAGAGAGAGAGAGGCTGGGGGTGGGGGGGGAGAGAGAGAGAGGGTGGGAGGGGAGAGAGGGTAGGGGGGGAAGAGAGAGAGGCTGGTGGGGGGGGGAGAGTGAGAGGCTGGTGGGGGGGGGGAAGAGTGAGAGGCTGTTGGGGGGGGGGGAGAGCGAGCTGGTGGGGGGGGGGGGGAGAGCGAGAGGCTGGTGGGGGGGGAGAGCGAGAGGCTGGTGGGGGGGGGGAGAGCGAGAGGCTGGTGGGGGGGTGGAGAGCGAGAGGCTGGTGGGGGGGGGGAGAGCGAGAGGCTGGTGGGGGGGGGGAGAGCGAGAGGCTGGTGGGGGGGGGGAGAGCGAGAGGCTGGTGGGGGGGGGAGAGCGAGAGGCTGGTGGGGGGGGGAGAGCGAGAGGCTGGTGGGGGGGAGAGCGAGAGGCTGGTGGGGGGGGGGGAGAGCGAGAGGCTGGTGGGGGGGGGGGAGAGCGAGAGGCTGGTGGGGGGAGAGCGAGAGGCTGGTGGGGGGGGGGAGAGCGAGAGGCTGGTGGGGGGGGGAGAGCGAGAGGCTGGTGGGGGGGGGGAGAGCGAGAGGCTGGTGGGGGGGGGGAGAGCGAGAGGCTGGTGGGGGGGAGAGCGAGAGGCTGGTGGGGGGGGGGGAGAGCGAGAGGCTGGTGGGGGGGGGGGAGAGCGAGAGGCTGGTGGGGGGGGGAGAGCGAGAGGCTGGTGGGGGGGGAGAGCGAGAGGCTGGTGGGGGGGGGGGGAGAGAGAGAGAGGCTGGTGGGGGAGAGAGAGGCTGGTGGGGGGGAGAGAGAGAGAGGCTGGTGGGGGGTGGGGAGAGAGAGAGGCTGGTGGGGGGGGGAGAGAGAGAGGCTGGTGGGGGGGGAGAGCGAGAGGCTGGTGGTGGGGGGGGAGAGCGAGAGGCTGGTGGGGGGGGGGGAGAGCGAGAGGCTGGTGGGGGGGGAGAGCGAGAGGCTGGTGGGGGGGGGAGAGCGAGAGGCTGGTGGGGGGGGGAGAGCGAGGCTGGTGGGGGGGGGGGGGAGAGCGAGGCTGGTGAGGGGGGAGAGAGAGAGAGAGAGGCTGGTGGGGGGGAGAGAGAGGCTGGTGGGGAGAGGCTGGTGGGGGGTGGGGAGAGAGAGAGAGGCTGGTGGGGGGGGGGGAGAGAGAGAGGCTGGTGGGGGGGGGATGAGAGAGATAGAGAGGCTGGTGGGGGGTGGGGAGAGAGTGAGAGAGAGAGGCTAGGGGTGGGGAGAGAGAGAGAGGCTAGGGGTGGGGAGAGAGAGAGAGGCTGGGGGTGGGGAGAGAGAGAGAGGCTGGGGGTGGGGAGAGAGAGAGAGGCTGGGGGTGGGGAGAGAGAGAGAGGCTGGGGGTGGGGAGAGAGAGAGAGAGGCTGGGGGTGGGGAGAGAGAGAGAGAGGCTGGGGGTGGGGAGAGAGAGAGAGAGAGAGAGAGGCTGGGGGTGGGGAGAGAGAGAGAGGCTGGGGGTGGGGAGAGTGAGAGTGAGAGAGAGAGAGGCTGGGGGTGGGGAGAGAGAGAGAGAGAGAGGCTGGGGGTGGGGAGAGAGAGAGAGAGAGGCTGGGGGTGGGGAGAGAGAGAGAGGCTGGGGGTGGGAGAGAGAGAGAGGCTGGGGGTGGGGAGAGAGAGAGAGGCTGGGGGTGGGGAGAGAGAGAGAGAGGCTGGGGGTGGGGAGA